>NC_139562.1:28073304-28151414 GCF_965112155.1 Podarcis liolepis
CTATTCATTTGTTGTAGACACTCTTAGCCCTCTTGGTACATTTCTGCAGCAATTCAAACTGCAATGCTCTGTGGCTGAGAAAATGTGATTCTCCTCTCCTGCCCCTCTAAATAAGTGTTTGCATTGCAATAATTAATAGAGTGGAGGGAGATTATACAAGTGCCATGGTCACCTACTGGATAATGCCCATGACATCACTCTCCTGAGCCTGTGCCATTTTGTGAACATTAAATTAACATTCTGTCTTTTGTTAATAAATTAAAGGCTGGGTGCTCCCCACTGTTGTATTCATGTGTCGCTCACTCAGTCACCCATTTTAAAACTAGCAAACAAAACCACAAATAAAATTTCCTGCAGAAATGTATCACAGTTTAAAAACATTTGTTCCACTTTTCTTTTGTTCCATTGTTTTCATTTTAATTTTTAACTCTTTAAGGGCTGTGGACCTTGCCTCCAGTACCAGAGCACACATTTTCACTGAAGGTTTAAAAGATAATGATAATAATAATAATAATAATAATAATAATAATAATAATAATAATAAGGCTTTAGGTGGTTTGTGCTGCCATCTATATCTACCCAAACACCCTCGTATGTATCATATTTACACAAACTAAGTGAGCGCAATATGCTTCCACCCACACCTGCTTAAGCATACTTGCTGGTACAATACAAACATTCTTTTGTACGGATATGCACGTTCCATATATTTATATGCAGAGCAGTGAAATATATGGCCTACTTTTCTAGCAACCGGAAAAGAAGCTCTTCTAGAAATGTTCTGTAATGGCCCACTGCAGGCTTTCATCGTAAACAACAACACTGTTTTCTGAACATGCCAGCTATTATTGAGAGAGCACATTATGCGCACACGGAGCAACCTCCCCATAAATGTGTCTCCAAATGTACAATCCCATAGTTGGTGCAGATATTCTAGGGTTTGGCTTTAGGGCTGTCCTGTGAGGAAGACACTCACTGTGCCCAAATCTCTGATGAACAATGCCAACATCTACCGCTTCTGCCACTGCCATGCACAATCTGTGCAAACAATGTTCCTGCTATTTCCCTCTGTCTACCAGTAGCATGGATTTCAGTGTTGCGGCTGCTTTGATGCAGAATTCATCTCTGTCTAAGATGCTCTAACAGTATCCTCTTTTCTGATTTACGCTCAAGACTTTTTTATTTACCCATGCCTTTTAATTATTGTGAACTGATATTAATTGTAACTGTATTAGGGTGAGGGGATGCTCTGCGGCTATCATTAGGGGGTGGTTTCTGCCTACTTGACTGCACCCTTTAGCTCAGAGAGCAGCTTCTAGAAAAAACTTGGGAGGGAGCTTTCTGGCCCTTTTTGGTCGAGGCATAAATGATGGGCATAGAGTGGTGTTGCTAAGTATTGTGTCAGAGCTGCTCCCAGATCCTAGCTCACAGAGGATCACGCTAGCCAGCATTCACTTTATAAAAGTCTTTATTGAGTTACAGTTTCCATTTTCAAGCTGCCGCGTGCAGCTCTACGTCTTATAAGCTAGACCGGCGAAGCTCCGTCTGAGTCTCCGCCCCTTGTACACCAACTTAATACCCTAGCCTTACTCCACCTTTTCCGCCTGACCGTTCTTCTCTGGGTCCCTCTGCCCCCCGTGGTCTCTTCCTTCCTGGACTCTTCTGACGCTGACCCCCCGGACCCTCCTGTCTCCTTGCGTCGGGCTTTAGGACCTGGCTCCCTTTCCGGGCTGCTAACTGCGCCGCCTTCCTGTGCATTTGAACTTGGCGCGCGCGCCCAACTTTCCACTTTCCGCTTGACCGTTTCTTCGCTCTCCGATGGAGGTGTGGCCACTCCTGACTCATGCCCTCCCCCCTGCTGCGAGCTGCCAGAGCTCGATACCTGGCGCCTTTCCTCCCCACTGCGCTCTGTTGGTGATGCTGGCCCCGATTTCCAACTGCTGCCCTCTGAACCCTCTCTGGACCCTTCTTCCTGGGGTGTCCCCCTAAGCTCCCCCCTTGCTCTGGCCACTGGCGCTCCTTTCTGTGAATCTTCTGATTCACTGGACAGACTCGGAGATCTCGGGTCGTCGTCGTCACTCATCTTTTCTTCGGACTCCTCCCCCTCGCTCTCTGTTTCCTCCCTTGCTCTCGCCTCTGCTCCTGAACCCCTGACAGATTGATTGAATTTACAGCTCACCTTTTTCTCCAGGGAGATAAAAGTGGTGTATATGGTTCTCCCCCTCCTCCTTTAATCCCCACAACAACCTTGTGAGGTAAGTTAGGCTGAGAGGCAGTGACTGGCCCAAGGTCACCCAAGTGGGGATACGAACCCTGGTTTCCCAGGTCCTAGGCTGGCATTTTAACCACTACGCCGCCATCAGCTTTGGGGCTACTTTTGGATGTGAACTTATTGAATATTTTTACTTTATGTATAAGTGAACTTTATGCTCACATAAATGTTGATATATATTAAGCGAACTGTTTATTATTTTTTATATTTAATGTTGTAGTGCTATTATACTTTTTCTTACATTCTGTTCTTGTACTATTGTATTTAGCTTTTTTTTTATTTACATGAACATGCCAAATGCAGCAGCTAGATATATTGACCCATCTGCGGTGGACTTGCCCATGCACCCACCTTTTCTGGACTAAAATATTTCATGAAACAGAACGAATCATAAATCAAACCACTGCTATGGACCCCCAAAACATCCTGTTATCTCAATGTATGAACCAAAAGCACAGGATCTCATTCAGAAAGATCTTATCACTCATCTCATGACAGCTGCAAGATTCATCCTAGACAATTTTTTTTTGGAGATTGTTAAACACAAATTTGATGGAAGCCTGGTTCACTCAACTATGGGATATAATTCTTATTGAGGGGAGGGAATCGACTAACAAACCACACAAACAAAGGAATAATAAAAACACAGATAGCTTTTACTTAACTTGGTTCAGTTTTATTTCACATGCTATTTAAGCAGAACATGGGTACAGTCGACCTTATTTTGTGTTACCGCAAACGTTAAAAAAAGGGGAAAGGAAATAGCAAAAAGGGTTGCGTTGGTGCGAAGGAAATCGCCTGAGCTAAGTGATGGGCCGCAGCAAAATGAATGGCTTGCCTGGTGTAGCAATTTAAAGTGGCCTCCAGGTGGCAGCTGTTTTATATGCACCAGCCCGTCCTCAAGTCCTCTGAGGAGGCTGGTGGCCATTTTGTAGAATTGACAGTTGAGAACAGCTGTGACTGAAATGTTCAGCTTATGCTCCGCTGGCCAAACAATAAATGAGTTTTTAAATGGTATGTGACACCAACACTGAATCATGGTTACTGAAACCTAGCTAACTTCCCTCTATCCTGACTCAGCTTCATTACTAGACTTCTGTCATTGGTGAGCCACACATAGGTTTCCCTTCCCCAAACATTTTGTATCATCTCTACTTGGTCTTCTGTTTCCCCCCTGCATTAACTATACATCCAGAATTTTGAACTGTTCGTCTTGGGCCAGGTTGTGTTTCCCATGTAACACCACACATTTTGAACATGTATTGGTGGAGCCATCATTACGTTTCACCTGGCTCCTTCTTTGCCAGTGCAGTGACCTACAGAGGTCATTGAAGGTCGTACAGAATTTTTTTTGGCAGCGCAGTTAGGAACTGAACTCAAACTTTCCAAATATTGCACCAACCTGAATATAAGAAGAGCCTGCTGGATCAGGCCAATGGCCCATCTAGACAAGCGTCTTGTTCTCACAGTGGCCAACCAGATGCTTACAGGAAACCTGCATTTCTCGTAATATTCACATTTCTGTATGCAATTTTTCATAGTATATGCATTTTTTTTTAGCAATTCACCCCTGATAGAAGGCGTTTTTTTGTTCACTATGGTCACTGATATATGTATTCACATTCTTGGTTTAGAAGACAGCACCGGCAAATTTGGAGAAATGCAAATTCAGAGAAAAGCTGTGCTTTGGTAAATCTGCATTAAAATACCATATTTACTTGACTCTAATGCTCACCTTTTTTGGCCAAATTACACTGCAAAAATTAAGGTGCACATTAGATTTGATGGCACATTTACATTCGCCAGCAAATACTTTTTTGTTTGTTTCAAGGTTCTGAAAATTAAGGAGCGCATTAGATTCAATGGCCCATTAGACTCAAGTAAATATGGTACATTTCCACATCAGCTTGTGAATTATCTAAACTGTTGCTCTTCATCAGCACTGCAATATGATTTTTCCTAACATACACTTCTGTACACAAATTTGTCTTCTGCGCAATTTTGCAAAGCAATTTCCCCCAAATATAACACATATTTTAGTGTTATTTTCATGAATATATGCCTTTTTATGCACACTTTGCCTCAGTATAGGCATTTGTGCACACATTATGTGGCTCGAGAACAGCATTGCAAAATTCAGAGAAGTGCAAAGTTCAATGGATGGCTGTGTTTTGGTTCTCATAATGTTCTGGAAAGTACAAATTAGGTAGGTTTGCCTTTAAATCAAATTTCTCTACCACCCCCCTAGTCATGGGGTCAAATAGGAAGGCTTCAATTATAATTATATTGAAGATAACACTTTAGGAACAGCCACATGCCATGTAAGTATGTGGAAGGCATAATGCCTTGAGAAAGTTATCTCCCAGTTATTAAATAGAACTTTGGAAGAGCAAAGGAATAACCAAGAATGGCTTTTGTCTTTTCCAACTATTTTGTAGCATCCCCAGCATCTGCAGGTAGTGCCAGGAGAAAGCTCTGCCTGAAACCCTGGAAAGCTACTGCCAATTAGTGTAAACAATACTGAGCTAGATGGATCAATGGTCTAACTTTGTACATGGCAGTTTCCTCTGTCCCTAACTCTAGGTTTTAGCTTTCCTTGGTTCTGGTTATTGCTGCCACTAGTTTTGCTTCACCACAAGTTGTGTGATGATATAGCAGCATTGCCAGAACACCATGGACAGAGCCATAAATACATATCCATTGTTTGATTACTCAGCACTTGATGATCTGCAGCTGAACTGCTTTTATTTGAAACGTATCATCGCTTGAAGTGATTTAAGGAATACAAATGTGAAGGAGATGATCCAAAATGAACCAAGATAAAGAAGGAGTTAAGTACTGTGAATAAGACATTAGTAATGACAAACTCAAACTTGATTATATCACAAACGGAAAACAAAAATAATGCATTGAGTGTCGATAAGACATCGTTTTTTGGCTCTGTTCCTCCCTTTGCCCAAACAGGTAATACAAATCAGGAAAGGAGAGCTGAGCATGTCCAAACCCTGGGATTTTGGGCTGTCGCACCCAGAGAAACCGGGAGTCTTTATGCAAATGTCATTTGAATTCAAAGAAGTCAAGAAACAGAAGGAGGTCAGATACAGTTCAAATTCTACAACCACAAAAGGCAAGTGTTGAGTTTCTTAAGACTGTTGGAAGAAAGTGTACAGGAATTAAGGAGATCCCAAGGGATGGCTTTGAAGGCACACAAGTCCATCAGCTAAGCAGTTCTTGATGGGAACCACCTGGGAACAACACATATACCACCTTGGGCTCCATGATGGAAGAAAAGCAAAATCTAAGTGTTAGAAAATGAATGAATGAATAAAAACAAGTAAGACAAATTCAATGTGTAACGTAGAAAAACAAAGATTCCGGGTTCTATCTATCTATCATCTATCTATCTATCTATCTATCTATCTATCTATCTATCTATCTTCTATCTATCTATCTATCTATCTATCTATCTATCTATCTATCTATCATCTATCTATATCTATCTATCTATCTATCTATCTATCTATCTATCTATCTATCAATCTATCTATCTCTCTATCTCTCTATCTCTCTATCTCTATCTCTATCTCTATCTCTATCTCTATCTCTATCTCTATCTCTATCTCTATCATCTATCTATCTATCTATCTATCTATCTATCTATCTATCTATCATCTATCATCTATCATCTATCTCTATCTATCTATCTATCTATCTATCTATCTATCTATCTATCTATCTACCTATCATCTATCTATCATCTATCTATCTATCCTCTATCTATTTATCTATCTATCTATCATCTCTATCTATCATCTATCTCTCTATCTCCTCTGGACTTCTTTCAAGCAGTCTTCAAAATCTCAGTCCTAGCTCGTGGTGGTTGTAGAATTTGAACTGCATCTCATCTGCTCCCTTGAGTAAATCATAAGGAAGGCTTTGACAAGTTAGTTATTAAGTTCTACTTTTCCCAAGGGTAGAGCTGTTATCCTATTCCTTAGAAACTCTGGCAGTGTTTTCCATTTTCTATGATACTCTAACCTACGTTATTGGGTGATGTTGCTGCAGGCTGACAAATAAAGGAAGTATTCTTCCTCAAAGGCAGCCACTGTAAATGTGTTCAAGGTAGCTGTAAAAGCTATTGTTAAGATTACATGACATATTTCATTATTTAACAGCCATTGCAGCCCACATGGTGCATCATAGGCAGCTGAAATAAATTAACCAATGTTTGCTTGCTTGGGCGCTTTGAAAAAAGCCCTTTGTTAGACTTTCACAGCCCAATCCTTCAGAAGTTTCCTCAAAAAGAAGTTCCAATAAGTTTAGTGTAGCTTGCTTCCAGATAGATGTGCAAAGCAGGCAGATGCCGCCTAATCTCATACACAATTGCTTGAATACAAGTCCTTGCTTGGAAAGAAGCTCAGGGTACAGTATCCTCTTTGCATGCAGAAGGTCCCAGGTTCAATTCTCGGCATCTTCAAGCAGGACTGGGAAAGACCCCTGCCTGAAGAGATGCTGCCAGTCAGTGCAGGCTTGAACTACGGGATCGCCTCTCCTAGTATGTCCCATGGAGGACCTTACGGTCTTCAAATAAAAACATCTTGGAGATCCTGGGCCACAGGGAGGTGAGGCTGGCCTCAACTAGAGCCAGGGCTTTTTCGGCCGTGGCCCCGATCTGGTGGAACGCTCTATCACAAGAGACTAGGGCCCTGCAGGACTTGACGTCTTTTCGCAGGGCCTGCAAGACAGAGCTGTTCCACCAGGCCTTTGGCTAAGGCACAGTCTGACCCCCTCCTTCGGTATTCCTCATAAAACTCTAGCCCAATGGTTGCCATTAATTTGATTTTGAACTGATTTTAGAATGAATTGATTTTAGAATGCATTTCAATTAATTGATTGTGATTTTATGTAAACTGTGTTATTTTTATTGTTGTTAGCCACTTTGAGCCCGGCTTTGGCGGGATATAAATTAAATTAAATTATTATTATTATTATTTGCCAATGGTCTGACTCGGTGTAAGGCAGCCTCCTGTGATTTATAGCAGATGGTAGATTTCTCTTTGAGCAATGGAAAAACAGTTATAGCATCTTGTTCCCTGGCAGTTTTCCAGAACAGGGTTGACAGGCATATTTCAGAGGTATGTTAGGTATTGGATGTCATGTCCTAAGACACAGGGTTGGTCAAGGTGACTCACTGGGTCCTTTTCACTTCTAAGAGGCAGCTTAACAAGGGCCATTTTCCCCTTTCACATTTGCTCGTGTTACAAACCCACCTCATGTGTTCATGAAAATATTAACATTTGAAGCAGCTACACGATCCTTTTAAAATACGTGTACAGTGGTACCTCAGGTTAAGAACTTAATTCATTCTGGAGGTCTGTTCTTAACCTGAAGCTGTTTTTAACCTGAGGTACCACTTTAGCTAATGGGGCCTCCCACCATCACTGCACGATTTCTGTTCTCATCCTGAGGTAAAGTTCTTAACCCGAGGTAATATTTCTGGGTTATCGGAGTCTGTAACCTGAAGCGTCTGTAACCCGAGGTACCACTGCACACTGAATGTACAGGCAATGACCAATTTGCATGCCTCTGATATGCACATGACCATGTGTGCACATTGTGGCAACCCAGAAGTGGCCACAATAGGGGGCAGAATGGGGCAGAGCTGGCTTATGCATGCTCCTCAGTTGCACACAATGACTTGAAACGCAACCTCCATGCAAAATGGGGGTTGCCTGCACACTACAAAAGAGACAAAGAATCACACAATGTACAGTGGTACCTCGGGTTATATACGCTTCAGGTTACATACGCTTCAGGTTACAGACTCCGTTAACCCAGAAATAGTGCTTCAGCTTAAGAACTTTGCTTCAGGATAAGAACAGAAATTGTGCTCCGGCGGTGCAGCAGCAGCAGGAGGCCCCACTAGCTAAAGTGGTGCTTCAGGTTAAGAACAGTTTCAGGTTAAGAATGGACCTCCGGAACGAATTAAGTACTTAACCCGAGGTACCACTGTATTCATCAAGCTAGTGCAGCAATGTCCACAAAAAGGGACCGAGCTATTTCTTATTTGCTCATCTGCTTTCTGCACATTCACACTCTAGTTGTATGAGCCCAATAAAGACAACACCATGTGGGGTGGGTGGCTCTCAAAAGATGACTTTCGTGGAACCATGGAGTAAGTTCTTCATTATGTCCAGCACAAACACAACGTGGCTTCTGTCATGAGGTCTCCTCTCTGAGTTCCAGGCACTCCCTCCTCAGCTACAAAGAGTAAGCCCTCTGTTGGAGTGGTATCACTAGTCTTAAAGGGTTGCTATCACCATATGCAGTACAGTGGTACCTCGGGTTACAGACGCTTCAGGTTACAGACGCTTCAGGTTACAGACTCCGCTAACCCAGCAATAGCACCTCAGGTTAAGAACTTTGCTTCAGGATGAGAACAATAATCACACGGCGGCAGCAGCAGGCCCCATTAGCTAAAGTGGTACCTCAGGTTAAGAACCATTTCACGTTAAGAACAGACCTCCAGAACGAATTAAGTTCTTAACCCGAGGTACCACTGTACTACATTCTCCCAGGCTGTAGCTCCTTTCCTCACTACTTTAAAAATCCAAAACCCCTTTGAAGATTGCCATTGCCCCAAAATATAGAGCTGCAGTAACCACGTGACCAAGCCTAGCAACTGCCTTGTTTTACTTTTGATTTCTTTTCGCAGCAGTTCCTGTCTTTCGGCAAGGATTCTTTTTTTTCTTTTTCTTTTTGAATATCCATGTTTTAATATTCAGAAAAGTTACAAATAAAAAAGCAGATCTCCAGCTGACCGCTTACAGCTTTACTTTTTTATCATTTATATAGTGCTTATAGTGTTTACAGTATTTGAAGTGCTAAGTGCTTGGTAATGTAGCCTCAGAGTAAAGCTGTGCTCCACTGGTTTTTACCTAGCACAAAAGACATCGAAGTGGAAATCGAAAAAGAAACATACTTTAAAGCTAACTGAAGGAAGCTTTTTTTTTTTTTTTTTGCAGATAGTACTGGGGGGAAAAACCTACAGAACCTTGGAAAAAAGATTGTAAAAACTTGCTTTTTGCCACCAAAGCTCACTGCAGACAATATGTTTAAAAAACATCACAGCCCTTGAGCTCAGCCTGGCATCCCATTCAGCTCAGGACAGTTTACCCACCCTGAGGCTGAACCTGGCTACACTTCAAGTGTACTAAAAATATGTTGTGTGAAGTGGTTCTAAGAGCACACAGATTCAAACAGGTTTACAACTGATTTATTTTACTGTCGTTGTTTCTCACAGAAAAACCCGGAAACTATAATTTTATGGAAGTGCTGAGAATTCTGCGTTAGAGACACCTGGATTTTGTGCAAACCTACAATTCTCAAAGTTTGTTGGTTAGTTGAACCCAGGGAAGTAGAAAGGTGGGGGCGGTGAGGGCGGACTGCCCTGGGTGCCCTCACTGAGGGGGGGGTGACATTCGGCGCACCACCTGCCTGTGACTCCCAAGCCTACCCCAAGCCGTTGAGGTAAGGGGGGAGCTGCGCCGCTTTGCTGACGGCATCCCCTCTCCCCCTTCATTTTGACAGCTTGGGGGAAGCTTGGGAGTCGCGAGCGGGCAGTGCGCCAAATGTCTGCCATGGGTGGCTCGCTCCGCCCCTGGCTGCAGGGCGCGCATGCCTCTCTGGGCACCCGAGTGGCTATCCTGCGCCTGAAAGGGCACCCTCCACCCCATGCCTCCCTCAGGAGTGTGCCACGCGCCCCCTCAGGAGCACGCCTGGCCTGAGCAGTGTGGCCATATGCTCTGCCACTGGTCGAACCCATTTGAAACTGGCCTATGACATTTATTGTGTTGCGATGGCAAGGTCACAGACAGGGACAGGCACACCTGTCAATTTCACTTTCTGTCAGTTTCTCCTTTTTCCAATCTTGGGTCCCATCTGCACTATAGAATTCAAGCAGTATCATGCCACTCTGAACTGTCATGGCTTCCCTGAAAAAATCCTGGGAGGTGCGGTTGGTTAAGGGTGATGGAGAGTGGCTGGGGTGACCCAGCCACATGGGTGGCGTATAAATAATAAAATTATTCTTATCAAATCATTAGGAGAAGCTTTTTCCACTCACAGAACTACAACCTCCCTGAGAAGAGGGAATGATTGTTAAACCACTCTGAGAACTTGTAGCAGCTGTAACAAACTACAGCTCCCAAAATTCTTTGGGGGAAGCCATAGATGATTAATGTGGCGTGATACTGCTTTAAATGTGTAGTGCAGATGGGGCCCGTGTCACGGCAAGAGTTTTTGCTGCCCTAAGTAAATTTAAAATGTGTCCCCCCCCCCCCGTTCTATGAAGTATCGCAGTAGCACCTCCATTGGGCTCCCTGCTTCTCATTAGCAGGCTAGCATTAAAAAATTCTAGTCAGCTTTTACTGTATGATCTGCTGCTTTCAATTTTTAATGAGTTTTTAGTTTTCTACTGCTGCTTATTAATATTTTAATGGCTGCCGTTTGACAGTTATTGTTGATTTATTGCAGGACTGGCATATGAGGTTTGAGGAGGCCTTTGACAAAGTGCCCTCTGATGTCAGTGGGTTGTAGGCACAAGGCGTGCGATTTGGCGCCCTAGGCAAGGCTAACTACTTGCCCCTCCTGCTCCAAAACTGGCTAACTTCAAATTCCAAAAACAGATGTCTTGTAGGAAAAATGAAAAGCACAAAATGTAAAACTGCTACGTTTATTTCAAATTGCAAGGATAAGCAACACAACACCCTTTGATTATCTTTCTCAGGTACAAAAGAATATGTTTTAGCACACAAATCATTTTGAAGAATCTCGTGAATTGTGATGCTAAAATGTAAGTCTCTTAAAAAGTTCAGTTTCAGGTACATCAAAACCTCACTTTGCGGGCCTTCTTTGAAAATTTTGTCACCAGTTTCTTCAGGTCAAGTGCTGATGCTTGGGCATGTTTGGTTGATATACTTGCCAAGCCAACTAATCTCTTTTGCAACCTTGTTGAGTGTATGTAAGTTTTTCCTTTGAGAAACTGTTCACCACTCGCCACTGACACTGGAAGTGTGAGAAGGATCCTTAAAGCAACAAAACATCGGGCACATTATCCACTAGTTCTTGTCAGAGTATGAAGAGAAGTACTCCTTGTGGTGGCATGGACTTTGGAAGACTTCAGGCTATTGCTCTAAGTTCACAACACAGATATTCAGCATCAACATCTTTGTTTCCATTGTGCATCATACAGGAAGCCAAAGAGGGAATTATATTGTTGTAGCTGTTTGAATCTCTCTTCAACAGATTGTATGACCATGTCTAAGACAGCATAGTAGAAATCTACTTTGAATTTCTGCTTTGGATCTCTTCTTATGCCTCATACTCAAACTGCTGTTTCTTTCTCCTTTTTCTACCTTGTTCTGTCTCAAAGTTTTGTAATAGTTCTATCTCCTTTGCAAACTTGGTAGCATCTATCAAAACTTGTTGAAAACCCTTATCACACCTGCAGTCCACAAGGTAATTCTTGGTCACTTGCAAATGGCTTGGTTCCTTATTTTGCGGTACCTTGTTTTTAAGGTTGTTGTACCATATAAGAAGGGATACCACAAACTTGAACTTACAAATTGCATCTGCAAGGGCCTCAGATTCAATTTGGAAAGTATTTCCAGATAAACCTTTCAGGCTTGTGCCATCAAAGATCACTATGAAAGCATCATATATACTACCAAATGATATCTCAGTGGTTTCAAAGCATTGATTCGGCTATCCCATCTTGTTTCGCTCAATGGCTTAACAGTTATGCCTAAGTCTGATACATGGCTAATTAGAACTTGCCAATACTAAGTCAGTTCAGAAAAATACTTATAGAGTTGTTGAACCTAACTGCAGAAACTAGTTGCTTCCAGACAACACTTAGGGGGAACCATTGACTACCAAGTTTAAAGAGTGTGCAATGCATTGCAGCAAACAAAAAAGGCACATGAGTTTAGTCCAGGATCCTCTTTTGTATGCCATTTTCTTTGCTTTTCACATTACTCATAACCTCAGATTGTTAATTGGTAATCCCATTTGCTCAAGCTGTCCAAAAAGAGTTTTTATCATAAAGGTACCTGTAGTCTCCTTTAGTGGAACAAATCCCATGAATTGTCCTCTTATGATAACCTCAGGCTCAGACGTCTCAATATCTCATGGACTGATTACATCAATATAACATACAATCATTGTTATTTGTTCAATATGACTAACAACAGGTGGGCAGTCCAGAATAATTAAGTAGTATCTGCATGTGCTAAAATTTTCTGCATTATGGCATCTGCTAGAAGCTGTTTAAGCTCGTTTTGGATATATTTTCCTTGATAGTCAACCATTGTTTCTTGATCTTTACTCTGTGCAAATGTTCGTTCATGATGGGATAAAAAACGGGCTAGATATTCTACAAACCTGAAAAAAATATCCATTACTAGCACTGTACTGAAGAGGTATTTCGAGAAGAACCCTTCTTGCTTTGATCGCTCCTAAGTTTTCTGCCTTTTGCTTGTGGTACTGAGCTCCAGATGGCCATTTTTTAATCAGTCATAGCTCCCTAGAAAAATGAATATATTTTCTAAATAAGATTAAGATGTGACTGTAAAATTTAAAGTTAAGTGCACTTTCACTTTTTATGTATGCATGTATACAGTATATAGAGAGAGTGAGTTCTTTATTAAACTGTGCTCCTCAAAAATCAGTGCTGTAGCCTAGGTAGCTGCCTAGTTGACCTAATGAAAGCACCAGTCCTGTTAGGCCCACCTGGCAGCAGCAAGCAGCTATGAGCTACCATTTTAAATTTCCCAAACTGCCCTTTCCAAGCACAGTCCATGCTTTAAAGTTCCATGTGCAAGCATTCTCTTTTTGCTCTGGGGCTTTCCCTATGAAAACCTGCTCTTTAAAGTGGAATTGGAGCAAATGGCAATTCTCGGAAAACCCAAATTGCTGTTTGCTCTGATCCAGCATTAAAGAGAAGGTTTTCACAGGGAAAGCTCTGGAGTGAAAAAAAAAGAGGGTACTCAGATATGGAGCTTTAAAGTATGGGCCTGTGCCTGGAAACAGCAGGGTAAAAGATAAGTGTGGATAAGCTCTTAGTTGACTGCTAGCCAGGGGTGTAGCATGGGTTGCCAGTGCCCAGGGTTGCATGGAGGGAAGTGGACAGAGTAAGCATGTGCATTCAAATGCCTAACAGCATCTTCATCACCCAGGAGATTGTAGCCACAAAGATAAGAAGAGTCATCTGGAGAGGTCACTTCCTGGTTCGCGCGGAGAAGCCGTTTTCAATGGAGCCCAGCAACAATTCTGGACCTGTGCTCCCCCCATGTTACACCACTGCTGCCACCCTTTATGCCTTGACCAACCTGATTAACTGAACAGAGGAATACTGGAAGCTGCCTTGTACTGAGTTAGGGCTCATCCACACTTCTGCTAGAAAGCACAGGTCTGAGTGGGTTTCTGCTTGTCCTGTGCTTCCTAGTTATGAGTCTGAACAGTTTTGCCTTTGCTCCACCACTTTCCCCCAGAAAACTTGCTCTTTAGCGCTAAATCGGAGCAAACATCAACCCGGAGAAGGTTCGGGCTTCTCCAGTGGAAAGGGGGGGAGGCAAGTGAAAGTATGGGTGAGCCTAACTATTGGTAGATATTGTCCAGTATTACAGTATCTACACTGATTGGCAATGGTATTTTGTGGCTTCAGAAAGTGGTGTTTCCCAGCCCTACCAGGAGATGCCGGGGATTGAACCTGGGACCCTTGGCATGTAGAGCGGATGCTGCTGAGCTGCAGCCCTCGTGTTATTACCCTCCATGAAACTGCCTAGTATATATTTTGATCTCAGCTCTAATATCAGCCATTACTACCCTGTTGCATAGCAGCCAGTTTTATGCCCTACATGATCAAATATCTCATTTGAGTTGTGTTAAAACTTGCTGTGCGCTAATTTCATCCAGGGCCTGCTAGTTTTGTAAGACATGCCATGGTTCAGCAGCTGCTCCCAGTCGTTCATTCCACACTCCCTCCCCACTCGAAAAACAAACCCATTCATGATTTTATATGCCTCATACATCTGCAATAGACAAGCTGGAAACACGCACACACACAAAAAGGTAACTTATTCCAGAAAGATGGAGAGAGCAGCTAGCTGTTGAAGGAAGAGACTTCCTGCTGCTTATTCAGCACAAGCCTATAATTGTGACACATTTCAGCTAAGTGGCTGTGGGCAGATACAGAGCTCCAGAGAGAGAAGAGTATTGTTCTTCCAGCACCACTTGTATGCCAGCACTCCACCACCAGGCAGAGGAGACAGACAAGTGCAGGGGTGGTTCGTGGCAGCCTTGGACAAAGACTCCATCAAAATGTGCCAAGCTGTCAAAGCACAAAGCACACACACTAACAATACAGGGAGAGTAACAATGTCGTTAATGGGGAGGGGGAAAAACAGGTGAAACCAGGAGGCATTTTCTTGGGCATGCAGTGTGACATGCTTCTCACTTCCTGAATAATGAGAAGTTCCATGGACAACACTACTCAGGTTTGATTTCCTTTGAAGGTTGAGGACTGGAGCCTTATGCAGTCCCTCCCAGCACCTGGTTTCTTTACAAATGTACGTAAGAAGCTGCCTTATTCCCAAACTATCTAGCTGAGCGTACTGACTGGCAGAAGCAGCTCTCTAGCTGGAGATTGCACCTAGGATGTTCTGCATGCTTATATCCCTGTGTTCCCATCCTTACACTAAACAAGCCACGCATAGGAAGAAGGAAGCAGCACAAATCCTTCTATCGCACAGCAAATCTGCCACTCCAGAGCAGTTCCCCAGAGAAAAAAGCACCTTGATATAGTGGTACCTTGGGTTACATATGCTTCAGGTTACATACGCTTCAGGTTACAGACTCCGCCAAACCAGAAATAGTACCTCGGGTTAAGAACTTTGCTTCAGGATGAGAACAGAAATCATGCAGCGGTGGCGCAGTGGCAACAGGAGACCCCATTAGCTAAAGTGGTGCTTCAGGTTAAGAACAGTTTCAGGTTAAGAACAGACCTCCAGAATGAATTAAGTTCTTAACCCGAGGTACCACTGCACTTAGATACTCGTTTTTGCTAATTCTTTGAGTTTTTCTCCAACTTAGTTATCCTGCTCTTTCCCCTTAGCCTTCCTCCCTTCATAGGGAGAGATGCCACCTTCCTCAAGCCCTAACGATGCCCACAGTAGGTGATATCTATATAGCTCCCTTCAGTTGCTCTCTCTCAACCCTATGAGAGTGTTCAGGATCAGGCTTGCTGGCTCTGTCCCCACATTCCCTGAAAGCCCATGCATTGGGGCTGAAGGTCTGAAGCAGGGGAGATGTTCTCCATTGCAGTGTTTTTGTATTATGAGGCATTTAAAGGTCAAGGCTGGGTTCCCAAACTTGGCTGTCCAGCAGCTTTTAGACTATAATTCCCATCATCCCTGACCACTGGTCCTGCTAGCTAGGGATGATGGGAGTTGTAGTCCAACAACAGCTGGAGACCCAAGTTTGGAAAACCCTTATCTAGAGGCACTGGCCCACAACAGAATTGTATATGTACATATGGGCAAATTAAGGTGGCAAGTGGCTGGAGACTCACCAGAACTACACTGTGCAGTGCATGCAGCTGCCCTGTAAGCAAAGTTTTCAAGAAAGATTTAAAAAAGCAGGGCAGGGGGCAGCAGTGGAGAGAAGTGGTAGGAGATCAGTGCAATAGTCTCAAGACTGAGGTCCCCACTACCTCCATTAGAACTGGAAGCCCAGGATCCCTATTTCAGTTCCCTGTGCATGAATGGCAGGAAGAGTTGGGGATGTGATGGCAGGGGCAGTGGAGAATGGTTCATTAAGGTGAATGACTGCCCCACCAGCCTCAGCCTTCCTGTAGCCCTATCCCCCCCATCTGTATTTTTGCATACAGCTAGTCCAAGGGGTAGCACTACTTGTCAGCTGTCTCCATGTCACCTTGTAGAACATAGAAGAACAGTGGGTGTTCCCAGGTTGACCTAATGAACTACTGAGCTCTGCCTGTTGCTGGCTCTGGTTTCACCGACTGTTGGTCTCCCTGCCTTCCACCTTGCCCATTCCAATGGGCGCCATCCATCACTGGGTATCTCCCAAGCATTAGCTTTCATTCAGGAAACCTCTACCAGCAGGGAAGCTGTGGACCTTCAGATACTGTTGAACTGCAGCCTCTTATCATCCCTGACTACTGGCCATTCTGGATGGGGGTTGATGGGAGCTGGAGCCCAAGAATGTCCGGCGGGCCATAGGTCCCTTGACCCCTTTTGTACTGGTCATTCTCAGCCACTGGCAAGCAATCACTCTTGCAAAAGCTTGATCAGTCGCTGTAACATTATTTATTCCACCTGCATCTGCATACTCCCAGGTACCCCTGGAGGCACCCCCGTTTCCAAGGAAGCTGGAAGTGATTTGAGAGATACATGATCACACATTTCCTTTGCCTTATTGTTGTCTTCAGTCAAATGATTATTTTTTGAATTATAAAACAATGCAAACTTGATTTGAACTGAGTTGGTGACTGTGCACGTCACAAGTTGGAGTCTCAGTTGCAAAGGATGTTTGTCTTAACGCCTGTGGTGGGCAGTTGTCTGCATCTGCCCTGAGTAGATTCTGTCTCAGTTAAACGGGTGTATTTCTGGAGTAATTTGCTTACCTCCTGAGGTTGATTATTATTAATATTTTTGAATCTCCACTGTAAGTGAGACAGAATCTGCCTAATTAGTTTATAAAGTATGTGGAGTGCTCTGGGGTCCTTCAGGATAGGAAGAGCTATATAAAAAGTTATTATTAATAATAAAATATACCCCAGGGCTCTTGGGAAATAATCCGGAGAATGTAGCAAGCCAATTATACAGACATATTTCAATCTAGCTCCCCCTATGCTTAGTGACTGGTTCCATTCCTCTCTCTACCCATCCCATAATTACGCAGTTGTTTGGAGAACATGATCGCAGTCACTGGTGTCTGAGGCTCTCAGTATGTACGCTTTGAAACTCTGGTGCTTTTCAAAGCTGTAAGTTGCATGGAGAGGTATTTAAAATGAGAGAGAGAGAGAGAGAGAGAGAGAGAGAGAATGCCTTTGTTACATCTTTCACCTTACACCAGGGTGGGAAACTTCAGCCCGGGGGGCCAAATGTACCCCTCCAAGCCTCTCTAACTGGCCCTCAGAACTCTTCCCACACCCTCTCCCCAGTCAAACCACCTCTCCCCGGGCCACTCAGCCTTCTTTACACCCTCTTTGAGTGTTTTTGCCCGGCTGGAATGTGTCCTTGAGCTCTGATCATGTTTCTTGCATGCTTTGATGGAGAACAGAGAAGGCTGCGTGTAGAAACTAGCCTACTGTAGAAAAGTAAATTTTGCATTCATTCCTCTGCCCAGTTTTGTCTCTGGTCCCACCCACCACTGGCATGCACCCCCCCACACTTTTCATGTATCCAGAAAAGAATGTGGCATACCCCTCAAGAACCCCATACCAGATCACAGAAGCCAATCCTTGGTGTGAGCACTGGACCAAAAGATGTTCACTCTGGTGATCATAAGAAGGGTTGCACCAGCTCTGGCACAACCCTGCTGACGAGTGCCAGAGTGCCAGAGCTGGAAGGCGTGCCCCTCCTGACATCCTGATTTTGGGGACGAAAATATTGGAAGGTATGATGTGGCCTTTGCACTGACAAATGTTACCCACCCCTTTCTTGCGCACACAAAATGCTCACGGTCCTGTGAAGTCTGTATGAATCGTTCCAGATTGTGTGAGTATGAGCATCAAACTATGCATCTAAGCTATACTACTGGAATGAATGTGTTTATATTATGGATAAGGGATTGGGACCAGCATACTTCATGTGCTGCTCGCTGCCACATGTGAAAGTGGCCCTGGCGCTTAGCTCTTCTTCAGTAACCAGAGGCCCTCCTTTGGCTCCCTTGTAAAATGGGGTTGTGATCCAACACATGGCTGTTTTTGGTGGTGGCATCCCATATTTAAAATCTCCTTTCCCAGAGAATCTTGCTTGGTGCCGTTATCCTTTTTGTGTGTGTGTGATCAGGTAAAAACCTTTTAATTTCTCCAGGCGTTT
Source organism: Podarcis liolepis (assembly GCF_965112155.1). Taxonomy (NCBI): domain Eukaryota; kingdom Metazoa; phylum Chordata; class Lepidosauria; order Squamata; family Lacertidae; genus Podarcis; species Podarcis liolepis. The sequence goes on from NC_139562.1 coordinate 28,091,701, forward strand.
AAAGAACTATTATGGGGTGTTTTGTTTTATATTGTTTACTTTTAATTTCAATGTTTTGTTTTAATATTTTAATGTGAATTATTGCTGTTTTAATTGAAGGCTGGATGGAGACAATGAGAGAACTGAGCAATTATGCACCAGGAGGCCCTGAGGGAACATTCCCAATTTCTGATGCCTGCCAGGTCCAATTGCCTGACCTTCTGCAGTTACTGGCTGGCTTCTGCTGGACGTCTTTGGGGGAGAAAAACAACCCCTGAACAACAATTGTGAAACACAGCTGCTGTCAATTCTACAAATGCTGTTGCCACTGCAGAGCTGCAGGATTTCCCAGGCTTGGACAATAAGATTCTCCCCACAAAAGATGGTTTCTTTCCACTTTGCTACTGAGCCAAAGAGAAGAAAAAAATATTAATATTTTCCAGGTGGTGTTAGAGAGAACAGCAATAGGAGGCAGACAATAGGGTATCCTCCCCAGAGGGTTTGAAGGTGGCATGTAGGCACCATTGCCCACACATCCCTCTGCCACCAGTTTCACAGGGTTTTGCAGTTGTTCAAAAGCTTTCAAAGCCTGCTTGACTGGCAATGACAGTGGGGCAGAAGAAACAACTGTGTATACCTTGGGAAACAATGCCATTGAAGTCCACTTCAAAAGAGGCAGTGTACATAATACAAGCCTAAAATGCAGCAAGCAGGGGTGCCAGCTTGAATAAAACAAGGGGGGGAGGCAAGTAAGCCTCCCCAAAATGGTGACCAAAATGGTCAAAGGCCTGGAAACGATGCCTTATGAGGAACGGCTAAGGGAGCTGGGCATATTTAGCCTGGAGAAGAGGAGGTTAAGGGGTGATATGATAGCCATGTTCAAATATATAAAAGGATGTCACATAGAAGAGGGAGAAAGGTTGTTTTCTGCTGCTCCAGAGAAGCGGACACGGAGCAATGGATCCAAACTACAAGAAAGAAGATTCCACCTAAACATTAGGAAGAACTTCCTGACAGTAAGAGCTGTTTGACAGTGGAATTTGCTGCCAAGGAGTGTGGTGGAGTCTCCTACTTTGGAGGTCTTTAAGCAGAGGCTTGACAACCATATGTCAGGAGTGCTCTGATGGTGTTTCCTGCTTGGCAGGGGGTTGGACTCGATGGCCCTTGTGGTCTCTTCCAACTCTATGATTCTATGATAATCAATCACATGTGGTGCATGTACACCTTTTGAATGGCAATGCTCATCAACATGGGGGGGGGGCACGTCAAAATCTTTTTGGGGGGGACGAAGACCCCTCGGCCCCTAGGAGTTGGTGCCTACAGCAGCAAGGTTGTGTTTTTTTTCTTGCTGCATTTCAAGACGATTGCTTTGTGTACTGAAGTCACCCACTGTAAGCCTATGCCAGTGGGGAGAGACTGTTGCGATGTCTTCACCTGTGTCTGGGCCCTCACTGCCAGATGAAGAACTCAAACTCCCAGTTCAGCTTGTGCCAAAGTCCTCAATGCACAAATCAGATGAGTACGGTATATAGGCAAGGCACTGGTGGGAAGGTTTAGTGGATGCAAGAAAGGTGTACTTGCATGGCTAATTACTGGCTAAGATGTTGATCCAACCAGTGACACACATCCTGCACCTTCCTTTTGAAGAGAGGGGTGGGCAGTGGCACAGCCAGATGCACGGAGTCCCTGGTTCTTCCCCAGGATTGGACCATTCCATCCATGGACAGCCTGATGGAATTTCCTGGGTGGTCCCCCCACCCTCTCCATCCCCAGAGATCTGGTGGTAATGCCTATTTTGCAAATGCACACACTTGGGATTCAGTGCAACTTGAATAAGGAAACTGTGCTCAAGTTGGACTGAATCTGCCTCGAAGGAACTGCATCAAAAGACAGTGTTTCCCCAGAAACTACAGGACAGCTCTGGGTCCTGGGTAACATCGTGTGGTCATGAAGTAGTGAGAATGCACCAGAGCCAGAGTAAATGGCAATGTGTACAGTCTCCAACAAACACCACCCAGTGGGCACGTTTGCACAATATAAAGAGTCAGTGTTGCAAAACATGGTACCCTCCCCCACCAGAACATTAGAAGCTGCTTTGCTGCAGCAGAATTTATTTTGGGAAGTGAAAGATGAGCAGGAGAGGGCTGGGGATTCCTGTACCCCAGGGAGCCCAAAGTCCTTCATGCAGCGCTGAGAAAAGACCCCAACAGTGCAGAGGTTCTGCAGACAAACATGGCAGCCATTATATGCTCAGTGATCCTCGCTCTCTTTTGTGCCCTTAGAAATCACAACTGGTTTTATTAAGCAAGGGTGGATCATCAGCTATTATTCCTAGGTCTCTGAACAGACCTAGGTGCTCTGAGACCTCCTGTCTGCTTCTCTAGCTCACTAGGGAGGGACAGAAGGGAACCCAGCTGGGAGAATGAGGATTCCTTTTTGCACCATGTTTCTAGGCACAGGTCTGGGTTTTAAAGCTCTGTGGTTAGCCGTTTGCTCTGATTCAGCAGAGGAAAAGAAAAGAAAAACTCTGCCACTTGGACATAGGACTTTAAACACGGAGCTGTGCCTGGAAATCATGGCGCAAAAGGAAGTCTGAATGAGCCCTGAGTCTTAAAAACCTAGCATTCTGGGCCAATGGAGAAAAGTCTTGCTGGTTCAGCCTTCTCCTTCTGTCTGTGCTTGCTGCACATTGAGCAAGACAGCCACTTTACATCAGGTGTGGGAGAAGCTGTGGCCTTCTAGAAGTAATTAGACTCCAGCTCTCATCAGACCCATCAAGCGTTGCCAATGCTAAGGGGTGATGGGGGTTTTGGTTCACCAGTACATGGAAGGCCAGAGTCCCTCTGCCTCTGAAAGAGATGTGTTCTGCGAATATTGATTCTGGAGGGATTTAGATTCTCCCTCCCTACTACACTTCCAACATGGCCAAAAGTTGCCCCACAACCAAGAAACATTTGCTCACCAGATGTCAGTTTGGAGTCTTATGAAAGAGCAGTAAAAAAAACCAAAAACAAAAACCAACAACAAACCCTGGTTGAAATTAATATCAGCCTCCAGATCCAAACCTCCCAAGTCAAGAATGTAAACGATTAAATGCCAGATGGAACATATATTCCTGGCTTATCTGCAACTGCTAGGATTGACAAGTTATATATTTTCAAGGATGAAAGGAAAGGTGGTCTTAAAAAAAAAAGTTGCAGTAATGGGAACTCTGGGCACTGATATCTTTTTTACAGGTCACAGGTCACTGATCACTTCCTATGAATAAAACTCAACATTCTGAGAGGTGCTCCATGTAAGGAAACTAAGCCCTAGTATCAGGGGCTGATATATATGAGAGTCTATTGAAGCTCAGCCCAGAGTCATGACTAAGTGAGATGAATACTAGAATCATAGAATTGTAGAGTCTGAAGGGACCACAAGGGTCTTCTAGGCCAACTCCCTGCAATGCAGGAATCTCAGCTAAATCATACATGACAGATGGCCATCCAACCTCTGCTTAAAAACCTTCAAGGAAGGAGAGTCCACCATCTCCCGAGGGAGCCCATTCCACTGTCAAACAGCTCTTACTGTCAGAAAACTATTCCTGATGTCAGGATGGCTGCCTCAGATCCTTTTGGCTTCTACTCTGCAATGCAGTCCTGGGAACAGTATTATATTATGGGATTGTTCATTAAACATGAGAGGGACCCTCCCATTGACCCCTCTTTGCATATAGTTACACCATGTGGACTGTATGTGCAGTTATGAACCAACCTAGGCCCTGCAATCATCACCCGAGGCCCTTCTTCATGGGCTCCCTGCACGAGAGGTCCTGAGGGTGGCAACGCGAGAACGGGCCTTTTCTGCAGTGGCTCCCCATTTGTGGAATGCTCTCCCCAGAGAGGCTCGCCTGGTACCTTCATTACCTATTTTTAGACACCAGGCAAGAACACTCCTTTTTTCCCAGGCCTTTGGCTAATTAAACAATCTATGGCCTTTTAAACAGTGTATTTGTAGGTTATTGTTTTTGTTTGTTACTAGGTAATGTATTTTTGTGTTTTTGTATTGAAAACTGCCCTGTGGTCCTCGGATGAAGGACTGTATAGAAATTTAATAAATACTACTGCTACTACTACTAATTAACAACCTGCCAAAAATAATTTAATGGATGCCTTTCCAGACTTTTTAGAGGAAAATGGTGATGGATTATACAAATTTGAAGGGGGATGAACAGTTTGTTCCCAGTAAATCTTCATGAGAGGTCAAAGGTCTTGGGGGGGGGGAAGGTCAGCAAGCAACCTATAACAAGTAGCCAGATGCTGAATGTTTCCATTCAAGCCATAGGACACTCAGAATTATATCTTAAGTGTTATTTCACACACAGACTCCTTTTCTTGAATGATGGGAATTTTATGGCAAGGTGAGCTTGCTTTGGAGGAGAGAAGACTGGATCGTGGTATCTTTGCAAGAACTTGTTTACAAATGTACTAGGGAAGTGTGGGGCAGGAGGAAGCACACAGACCATACCAGATTCACAGCAGTTTCAATCTAATTCCACAAAATCTGAGCACATTCTTTGCAATATGAAAAATCTTAAAGTTGCATTCTTGCACAATTGTAGTGTCTGTACACACACACACACACACACACACACACACACACACACACACACATTTCGAAATGGGCAAACCAGTTTCAGCCCCTTCCTACCCTGTCGATGAGCATGACTCAAGGAACATTGCAAGCCGGCTTGGCAGAAAGAGCAGCCAAATTGAACATTGGTGCCTCTTGTTCCCCATCAATGACCAGGCTACACCAAGCCTAGGGAGAAAAGCCATCTCTCCACTCGGCTCAGCACAACAGCATGACTCATGACAGTACGCTTGATAAGCGAACTTATCTTCAAGGACAGAAGTCTAAAGCATTAGGACAGAAGCTGCATTTTGTATTTTTTCTTTCCTTAAAATGCTTTTTGCATCTCTCTAATCTCACCCCATCCCAGACTATCCTATTACTTTCCTAAATAAATTTCATGCTTGGTTTACTGTAAATTGGACTCGAAGTGTTGCGGGTGTCAAGGGCGGGAGGAGGCCTGAACTGAGCTGAACTAGCTACAGAAGCAGCAAAGCTAGCCAGTTCTGCAAGAATATGGCAGAGAAGGCAGGGTCAAGAGAAGGACCAGCTGTACATAACGTCCATTTAAAGCACATGACTTCCTCATAAGGATTCCGGGAACGGTTAGGAGTGCTGTAAATTACATTTCCTTGAGGGGTAAACTACAGTCCTCGGATTCTTTGGGGGAAATCATGTGCTTTAATGGCATGGTGTGCCCACAGCCTTAGTGTGCTGTGTCTGGGAAGCAAAGGCTGCTCAAGGGACTGCCAGGTAACCATAGAATCAGAGTTGGAAGGGACCCTGAGGGTCAACAAATCCAACCCCCTGCCATGCAGGAATTTCAGCTAAAGCATCCATGACAAATGACCATCCAACCTCTGCTTACAAACCTTCAAGGAAGGTGAGTCCACAACCTCCCGAGGGAATCCGTTCCACTGTTGAACAGATCTTACTGTCAGCAAGTTCTCTCTGATGTTCATTTGGAATCTCCTTTCTTGTAACTTGAAGCCACTGGTTTGAGTCCTACCCTCCAGAGCAGGGGAGACAACAAGCTTGCTCCATCTTCCATGTGACAGCCCTTGAGATATCTGAAGATGGCTATCATGCATCTTCTCAGTCTCCTCTTTTCCAGGCTAAACATACCCAGCTCCTTCAACCTCATAAGGCTTGGTTTCCAGACCTTTGATCATCTTGGTCCTCCTCCTCTGCACATGTTCCAGCTTGTCAACATCCTTCTTAAGCTGCAGTGCCCAGAATTGGACACATTATTCAAGGTGTGTTCTGACCAAGGCAGAATAGAGTGGTGCTATTACTTCCCTTGATCCGGACAATATACTTTTGATTATCAGTCAGCATTAGCGCTCTGTATTTTATTTTATTTTTTTGCATGTGCAGAATTAGCTTTAAGGCAAGATTGGAGAATTCTGGGCCAGGGGCAGGTGAGGTCACCTTTCTTTGCCTTTCACATCACACGACCAGACAATAGGTTTGCTTAGGGACGGTCTGCATGCTTTGCATGCTCAAGGTCTCAAGTTCAATCCCTGGTATCTCTAAGGCTTGAATTCCCCCCCCCCCCAACCCTGGGTGGCCGATGCCACTTAGAATTGAAAACACTGAGCTTGGTGGGGCCAGCCTGCCCATGAGGCTGCAATCTCAACAAAAATCCTCCTCTTACTTGACTCCTTCCATATTTGAAACCAGAATGCGTTTACTAACAGAGCCATGTTTGCCTTTTACCATAGCTATGGGCAGTTTTAAATGGCACAAGACCAATATAAGTTTGTGATGCAGATACAGTATGCCCTTAAAAGAATTTAAATGACAGAGAATACATTTTCCAGGGTACATTGATTAGGGTAGCAGCAGCTGGTCCTATCTGTTACCAGCCTGGAGGATTTGCTTTGCATCTTTTTCTCGTTTTTTGTTTTTTAAAAATAAAAAGCCTTTCATCAATGCTAATCAGAGGGGAAGTTTTAAATTTGGATAAACTCAAATGAATATGCAATGGTTGGTTTTTCTTGCAAGAGAGGCATCAACATCTGTGACTACCGTGACTTAGCCCTCAATCTTTAAGAAAATTTCTCACCTGAAAAGGTTCCATCTGTGGAATCTCATTATGTCTTTCTCTGCAAAAACAATGAGCTGGCTCGCTCCCCAGTAATCAAAACCTCTTATAGAAATCTATACCACAATCATTGCAAATTTGTATCTATATCGCTCTCTGTAAAGCATTTCTTAGTCTTCACTCTCTTTTTTTTTTGGTTGCTTCTCCGTGACTTTAAAATATATCATTATGTCACATAAGCAGTTTTCTCCACACATTGGGCATTTTGATTCAATGGCTTTTTAAATATCTTTGAAGAACAACTTCTTGCTGTGGAGTAACTTAAGGACAGCTGCACAATATGCAGAATTACACATGGAACCTTGCAACAAGAGCTTCGTTAAGCAATAGCAGCTGGATCTGTGCACACACTTTGGGGGCATCTAAGCATACTCTTTTTGTTTGTTTGTTTGTTTGCAGTGATTTTCAAAGCCATTGCACCCAGCCAAACACAACAGGCTATTTCTGCCAATTAGCAGAGTTCCTGCAAAATCCTCTCCCTCGTTTTTGAGGTCACTGCATAAAAATATTGGATCCACCCATGATCCTTCCTCTTGGTTCAACCACTGACCATATCAAAGCTGTTTGCCTCCAACTCCACTCCTCACTATTTGAAAAAGAGACTAATTTAGTGCAGCATTAAAAAGAAAAGAAAAGAAAAGAGAGATCTGAAATTTCACCCTCTGAAGCTGAAGAATTATCATTTGTACAGTGATGAGAGAAAGGGCAGAGAGTGTGGGAATTTGGACTGGGGAAATCTGCCTCTCTCTGCCCAGCCATGGAACTTGCTGCATGACATTGGGCCTGTCACTATCTCTCTGCTTAATCTACCTTACACAGACCCTCCAAGTGTCCCTGTTTTCCAGGACAGTCCCGGATTTACAGAAACTGCCCTGGTTTCTGATTTGATCCTGGAATGTCCTGCTTTTCTATTTTCATCAGAGAAATGTGGGAGGGTATGGAGTTAGGCGACCCATGAGCCAAGGAGATAAGTATCTATACAACCTTTAGAAGACATCTGAAGGCAGCCTCGTATCGGGAAGTTTTTTTAAAAGGTTAAAGTTTTATTATGTTTTTATATATGCTGGAAGCTGTTCAGAGTGGCTGGGGCAGGCAACGGAGTTAGAAGGGTAGGGAATAATAATAATAATAATAATAATAATAATGGAAGAAGTCGTCCCTATTTTCATCAGAGAAATGTTGGAGGGTATACCTTAAAGGGTTGTTGTGAAGATCAACTGGAAGCAGCCTGCCATATTTGCACTGCTCCATTTGTTACATTCCCTTCTGCATTTCATTGGCTCACCGTAAGGACTGCTAAGGAAGTTCTGCATGCACCAGGTCTGATAGACGGAGGGTAGGAACATTTTTATTTTATTGCATTGCATTTATACCCCAGTTTTCCTCCAAGGATCTCCAAGCGATGTACATGGTTCTCCCCCTCCTCATTATTCACCACAACAGCCCTGCGAAGCAGGCTATGCTGAGAGGCAGTAACTGGCCCAAAGTCATGCAGTGAGCTTCATAGCAGTCTGGGGATTTGAATCCTGGTCTCCTATGTCCAAGTAAGATGCCCCAGGCACTACATTACACCAGCTTATATTTATTTTATAAACCCACAAAGGAGCAGCCCAGGAATGGGCAAGTTGAAGTAGCAAGTGGTTTCCATGGAGTCTGGGATCACGTTCTAGCCAAAGAATATTTGAAATCCAAATAATAAACTTGCTACAGTCCAGAAGGCAACATGTTCAGGCTGGCTGAGACGCCAAATGTGTCAAAATCCTCACACATTTCACACTTTCTAAAATATTCAGAATGCTTTTTTTAAAAAAACAACAACCAAACAAACAGCAACCTGAAAACCCTGAGCAGAAGTTGTGAGAATCAGGTCCCGAGTAGGACAGACAGAATACATTGACAGACAAGTCAGGTTTGCCACTTTCTCCCTTTGACAGACACTTTGCCTGACAGACTGTGCCTTTTAACAGTTTTTGTGACAATCAAAAATTCAACAGGCGACGTTTCTCCATCACTTGACTTTTTGTGTGTCAGGGGAAAAAAAACTTTATCAGTTGAATTTCTGCCTACCGTTCAGTTTTAAAGGGGCAGCAGAAAACAATGCTGGCGATCAAGTAGGACAGTTGCTATTTGAGCTCCAGTATTTGGAGGGAGAAAAACTAGCACACACCAGCAACTTACATTCAGTGTGAGAAAATAAAAAAATACAACTATCATACCGATACAGTTGGAAGGTATGAGATCATTAGACAGTATGAGATTAGGCAGTAGCCCTCCTACCTCACTGGCTTCTTCCCGTCATAGACAAATCCTTCCTTTGTCAGCTCTTTGGCGCCTACCTAAAGCCTGCATTTCCCTCTAGCCATGCATTTTTTATTCACTCCACATCAGCTGGCATGTCACTTTTCCATAATGCCCCAAACAGCATCTCTTTTCCTGGACCTGCCACAATGTCTATGATTACTATACACACAGCTGGGCAGCTGCTGATCAAGGGAGACCCTTTGTTCTCTTAGATCCTGTGGGTGATGCAGATTTTGCCTTCCGCTTATTCAAAACAGAACCTGCAAAGAAAAACCCACGACACCGTTTGGCCTGGGGCCCACTGCGTCGACACAAACTCGCCATTTCCATATTACGTGTGTTGTATAATCTTAACTGTTGCTGCATTCTGAGTTTTCTTCCTCAGCCAACAACAGCACTAGCAGTAGTATCAAGCCCAGACTTCCAGATTTGGACCTGTTTCGTTCACACGCTTGGCACCAGTTACCAATTCTCGCTAACATTTTCGGTGCAGTTTTTGAAATAGACTGTGGGGGGTGTCTAGTTTTCCCGTGGGACAAATGCATGTGCTGCCCGCATTTTCATACGACAAAGAGAACATTTCCCAAAGCGAAGATGTAATGCAATTTTAAAATTCCAGCTGTACTTTTGAAATACGATAAAATTCAAAAAGGTGCTTCCAAACGAGGACTTAACTTTGCTAGTGGACCATCAACAAAAGGATGCTTTTTAAAAAAAAAACTTATTGGACTTTCCCTGGAAAAGGGAAATCTGAATTAAATATGAGGGCTGGGGATAGGGACAGTCATTTTGATGCCAATGATATGATGTAGACCAGTGTTTCTCAACCTTCAGTCTCCAGCTGTTTTTGGGCTACAACTCCCATCATCTCTGGCCACTGGTCCTGCTAGCTAGGGATGAAGTGAGGTGTAGTGCAAAAAGCAACTGGAGGCCCAAGGTTGAGAAACACTGATGTAGACAATGCAAGCATCTTGCACGCATGAAGAACATTGATTCCACAACAAACATCCAGCTGGAAGCAGTTCCCGAATAGCATATTTGTGCATTGCAATGGGTTGGACTAGATGATCCTAAAGGTCCCTTCCAACTCTACAATTCTATGATTCTATAAGAGGGGAGGAGAACCTGTGGCCTAGACATTGTATCAGTCCCGATCATTAATGGTCAGGGATGATGCGTGTTGCAGTTCAATAGCAACGGCCTCGGTCCAGTATATCTGAAGGAGCGTCTCCACCCCCATCGTTCTGCCCGGACACTGAGGTCCAGCTCCGAGGGCCTTCTGGCGGTTCCCTCACTGTGAGAGGCCAAGTTACAGGGAACCAGGCAGAGGGCCTTCTCGGTAGTGGTGCCCGCCCTGTGGAACGCCCTCCCATCAGATGTCAAAGCGATAAACATCTACCTGACATTCAGAAGACATCTGAAGGCAGCCCTGTTCAGGGAAGTTTTTAATATGTGACATTTTAGTGTATTTTTCATCTTTGTTGGAAGCCGCCCAGAGTGGCTGGGGAAACCCAGCCAGATGGGCGGGGTACAAATAATAAATTATTATTATTATTAGAAGAAGAAGAGTTTGGATTTGATATCCCGCCTTTCACTCCCCTTCAGGAGTCTCAAAGCGGCTAACATTCTCCTTTCCCTTCCTCCCCCACAACAAACACTCTGTGAGGTGAGTGGGGCTGAGAGACTTCAAAGAAGTGTGACTGGCCCAAGGTCACCCAGCAGCTGCATGTGGAGGAGCAGAGACACGAACCCAGTTCCCCAGATTATGAGACTACCGCTCTTAACCACTACACCACACTGGCTCTTGCAGTTGTTGTTGTTGTTGTTATTATTACTATTATTATTATTATTATTATTATTATTATTATTATTATTGAAGGTCACTGGTCTCACACTGGTTCCACATACTTCTTCTATTACCTAATAGCACCATGATTTCCTTCTCTCTCTCTCTCTCTCTCTCTCTCTCTCTCTCTCTCTCTCTCACACACACACACACACTCACTTCTGAGCATATTTTTGGGAGTGTTCCTGAGTCCTGCACTCAGATTTCCCTTGCTGAGATCTTTTCTCATTTAATGGCCAGCAGCAGCTTTGCAAACCCAGTACTCCAAATTCATCTTGATTTTGTCCACTGCAAATGCCGCCTCTTGTCAGATCAGTGGTACAAACACACCTTCAGGGCTACTACCCCCCTCCCTATTGATCTGTTGTCTCGCTGAAACACCATAATGGCTTGCAAGAGCAGAGATGCCATTAATTGCCTCCAAAAATAATGAACGACTTTGCTTAAGAACAATGTTTCTTTTGTATCAATCCTGGAGCCAGAAGATTTCCAGCAGAGGAGGAAGACAAGAGGACATTTCTTGTTTAGCTGGAAGTGCTGTGTGTAGAATACCTGCTGGGATGGACAGAGAGCCAATGCTGGGTCTGTTCCAAAAAGCAGCAAAGCAAAGCTGAGACTGACGACAGAGGATGCTAAATTGTGACAATGGGAGAGGAGCAGCCAGACAAAGGGAGAGTGAGAGAGGAGGAAGAGTCGCTGTGTAGATTATTTTTCTTTGTCCTCATAAAATCCAGCATCTCATGTTACTATTTGCTACTGTGTGATCGTTCGCAATTAGTGATTATGTGATCTTTCGCAATTGAATGCATTGGGTTTTGAATGTGGGTTTTGCCCAGTTTTTCCAAATCCCAAAAGCCGCTGAATTTGGAGCCATCAAGGGGCCATAGGTTAGTAGTGGAACTTATGCTCCATGTGCAGATGGTACCAGGCTCAGTTGCTGAGCCAGACAACATAGTGGTGTCCCTTTTTCCTGACCCCAAAACACAAAGCAGGCAATGGGGCTGCAATCTGAAACGGAGGAAAGAGGGGGTGCTTTTACCCCTTCCCCTTTTTTTCTGCTCTGAATTGCACCTCCAAAGCTGATTTTCTTAATAAAAGAGAAAAGGCAGATGCACCAATATATTTTCACTAGAACTGGAAAAGCTGCTGGGGGAGGGAGAAGTTTACATTATTTTAAGGGGCAGAGCATGGAATGAGTTCACCACCTCCTTCCCTTCCACTCTCAAGATGGTAGCTTCCCCAACTGCATTTCATTTTTTTTTAAAAAAAGCTTGATTGCGTGCCAAGGCCCCATGACCCACAGTTCCCTAGTGATTAATAAACACGGACATGAGTATTTAGGTTTATGGGATCAAATAGGCCACAACTTCTGGCTCTATACTATTAAGTGGGGGGAATCTGTCAATTTCAGTTTCTTTCCATTTCTCATTTTTCCAGTTTCAAGTTCAGTTCTCCACACTCCCACATCGATTTCCTTTTTTTTAAAAAAAAAGTCCTAATGAACATTAAACAGTATCTTAGTGTACATTTCTCCTAATGCACAGTTTTGACAAATGTGCACAATTTCAAAAAGCATTTTACCCCAATATAAAGTATTTATTTATGCTGTCTTCACTGACATATGCGTTTTTATGTGCAGTTTACCTCTGTATATGCATTTTTGTACACATTACTTGGCTGGAAAAGTGTATTGCAAAATTGAGAGAAGTGCAAATTTTAAAGGAATGCTGTACTGTATTTCATTTCCCCCCAGAAAGTAGGTTCACCTTTAAATGCAAATGGAATCAAATTTCTCTCCTATCCCTAATTATAAGGCAGCTTTGTGGGGTTAGCTGGGCCAGAATTTCTCCCAGAATCCTACACTGAACTTAGAACATTATTAGGACTCAGTCTCAGAAACCGGTTGACGCCTTAACTTGGGTGCTGTGCACTGACATGTTCTGCTTCAGCCCTGCCAGAAACTTTTCACCAGTTCGTTGGTCTTCCTCTCCCATCTGCCCCAGCTAGAACTGTCCAAGGCCAGGAACACAGGAGCACAGGAAGCTGCCTTCTAGATAGTCAGAACACTGGTCCATCTAGCTCAATATTGTCTCCAGTGTTTCCCAAACTTGGGTCTCCAGCTGTTTTTGGACTACAAATCCTATCATCCCTGACCACTGGTTCTGCTAGCTAGGGATATGGTAGTTGTAGTCCAAAAGCAGCTGGGGACCCAAGTTTGGGAAACCCTGGTCTACACTGAGCCCATGGACACACTCCCATTCACATGGCATCCAGGGCACTCCAACGGCAGGTTTGGGAAGTGGTGCATGTTAGCCACAATCCAGATCTATCCTGTTGTTTCTTGTGAAATACTGCATACTGGTGTGTTTTCCCCACGAAACTAGCTTCAATTCAAATTGGGGAAAAAGAACAACCTAGCTGCATTTTAAGCTGGCAGTGTATACATGGGCAGCAACTCCAGGGTTTCAGACAAGAATCTTTCCAAGCTGCCAGAGATTGAGTGTGGGAGTTCCTGCAAAGCAAACACTTTACTACTGAGCTATGTCTCAATCTTACAGCACCTGGAGGGTGTCATGGGCCAGGAGTCAGCTTCACCTGCTGAACAGCAGCCTGAAGGGGGAGAAGGTAGATTCGACCTGCAGATGATCAGTCTTCAAGGACATGGAGGAGAAGTCACAAATGAGGACCAGCTGGCTTCAACCTTCTTAAGCAAAGCTTCCAGTCTCAGTCAGATGCTGGAAACAACACTAGTCATTACTGGTCCTACTTTGCTGCCTCCTGCTTGTCTTGACCCCTGACCCCTGGACCACACAGATGCTTGTTCGCCCAACCCTAGGACTGGACCTAACTTTGGATGCTGACTCTGCCTCTAGGCAGGTACTCCTCAGAGACTAGACTCATCTTTCCCTTCTATTTCCAAGTGTATTGCCTAATAGGTTTTGTCTACAAAGCTCCCTCAATTCAAGAACTCACTGTCAAAGCTGTCTCCTTTCAATCCCATTCCTGCAGAAATAGGTTAATTTACCTGAAATTTCACCCTCAACGTTCCATTTACTGCAATAAATAAATAAATAAATAAATCTTCTGCCTTCTGCCGGTCCATTGGAATGAGAACTGCTAACTCCACCATGCAAGAACAATAATGCAAATTTGACTTGCTCCATCTTAGACCTTTCTGAGCTGCTTTGCACAGAAATAAGGTAATACGGATATTTCAGAATATGTTGATGTGGACAAAAACAAACTATGGATTTCTCTGACAACCAGAGCACCATTTCCTGGCATCAAGAAGGAATTCACACACACCCAAGCCTAGCTCATTGCTAGTATTCTTTTATTGCACTGCTAATCCATTCAAACAGAGTACTTAAAAAATGAATAGTATTGCCAATCCATCTATTATCACCTCTCCTAATAGCAAATTCAGGGCCACTGAGAAACAAGAGTAGGTATTAGCAGGTATGGGGAAACCAAAACATTTGCAGAAGTCAATGTCTTTCTTTCTTTCTTTCTTTCTTTCTTTCTTTCTTTCTTTCTTTCTTTCTTTCTTTCTTTCTTTCTTTCTTTCCTCAGTGAAGTCTGAACATAGCAACAGAACACTGGGTTTCAACTGGGGGAAAAACCATGAGAAATGATGGTGGGAAAATGGAATGCCCTGTGCTTGAAAGGAATACCAGACAGGAACCCTGAACAGGACTGTTTTGAAGCAGCATGTTTTGCGAGCACATGCACATGCACTGAACCCCATCCATGGAGCCTACCCCCCCAAAAAAGAATGAGACAAGAGACCAAAGTATGGGTTCAAATTGGCCACAACTTTATTTAACTTCAGAATGTGGGAAACTTGGCCTTGGCCTTGGCATGTAACCCCCTCAGCCCATCTGGGACTGAGGATGTGCAGGGCAATGAGGTACAGTGGGAGGGGACTGTGAAGCACAAACTTACACAGTGTGCCCTCCCACCTTACCTCAGCCGGGAGTTTGACCTACATGCTGCAGCTCTAGGGCCAGGGACTCCCGCAATCAACCCTTTAACGGGCCCTGCAAACGCCGCCGCATGGGGGGGGGTGCATGAATTGCCCCCCCCCAACTTGAAGATAGACTAAGGATACCTTGCCACGTACCTACGGGACCGCCTCTCCTGGTATGCCCTGTGGAGGACCTTAAGGTTCACAAATGACAACATTTTGGAGGTCCCAGGTCGCAAGGTGGTTAGACTGGTCTCAACTAGGGCCAGGGCCTTTTCAGTACTTGTCCCAAGTTGGTGGAATGCTCTGTCACAAGGGACTAGGGCCCTGCGGGACTTGACATCTTTCCACAGGGCCTGCAAGACAGAGCTGTTCCGCCTGGCCTTTGGTTTGGACTCAGTCTGACCCTTATGTTTCCCTCCCCTTATGGTCTTGATTTATCGGCTACTTTAAAATGAAGCTGCATTTTAAATTGCATTTTAACCTGTATTTTAAATTGGTTCCTCCCCCTTTCCCCCCTATTATGTTTTTACTGTGATTTTATTGGTGTTAGCTGCCCTGAGTCTGGCTCTGGCTGGGGAGGGCGGGGTATAAATAAAAATTTATTATTATTATTATTATTATTATTATTATTATTATTATTATTAAAAACCGCCAAAGTTGTGACGAAATGCTACGGGGAAGGCGAAACCTGCCAATGCAGGGAAAATCCCTTCCTGGTTCAGAATACAGAACCAAAGTGAGGTTTGGCCGAAGGTGTCGGCTTCTTTCCCCTGGCCCTCGCCC
Organism: Podarcis liolepis; assembly: GCF_965112155.1. Lineage (NCBI taxonomy): Eukaryota > Metazoa > Chordata > Lepidosauria > Squamata > Lacertidae > Podarcis > Podarcis liolepis. The sequence goes on from NC_139562.1 coordinate 28,107,301, forward strand.
CCCCCGGCCATCCATTGTCCTCCCATGCCAGGGGCACGACGATAGTCACCCTGACCCAGGTGGGAGACACTGGACCAGGCAAGCCTGCTTGGTGTCGCAAACCCTGCCCACCTGTTGGGAAGGGAGGGTGGAAATTGTGGCAGGTTCCACTGTGGCAGGTTGTGGCCGATGTCTAAAATGAAATTAATTTGGGTTACCAGGGCAATAAACCAAATAGCACTCGTACTATTTGTGTAGTCTGCACAAGCTGTTCGGCTTGGTTTTATTGAGGTTATCAGTACTCCTTGCTTACCTAGCTGGTTGAAGTTTGGAAAAATCCAGGTCCTGCAAATGAAGAAGCAATTAGCTGAGTCTGCATACACCAGGGGCTCATTCACACTGAGCTTACCCTAGAGCTATAAACCTGCAGGATGTCCTACTGGGGCTTGCTATGTCAGCACAGCAGGGACTTACAGGCACTGCACATATTCATTTTTTCACTAAGCATGGGGGCTCCTCTTGGTAAAGAAGCACACTTCATGCAGTTGCAGTTCCTTCAGATGTCTGTATGTCTTATTCTTCTATAAAAGTTCAACGTACCTGCTATGATTCCGTGAAATAACAAATTCTTCAACCAGCTCTGTGGTTTAAGAGAGCTGCACAGAGTGTCACAAGAAGTCCCCATGCTTTGTAAAGATGCACAGGTACAATGTATGTATGTCCCTGAAGACAAGGTGACTTCTACAGCTGGTGGGGAGAGCAGGCAGGTAGGTCTGAATTGTCTGTGTTCAAGCTGCTTGTGGGGCAGATCATTCTAACGGGCCATTATCTTATGGACCCCTTGAATAAGGAGAGCCTCCCACTTAGGAATGGAAAGATCTGTTAATTTCGGTTCTTTGTTTCTCATTTTCCCCCATCTTAAATTCAGTTCTCTGCATTTCTGCAGCAATTTCTTTTTCTTTTTCTATCAAATCATAAGTGTTATAGTGTGAACCTCTCCTAACAAACACATTTTTATATGCATTTTTGATGAATGTACACTTTTTTGTGGGCAGTTTTCTGATATAATGCATTTCTACATGTTATCTTCACTAATATATTCATTTTAAATCCACACTTTCCATACATGCATTTTTGTAAACATTGTTTGGTTGGAGGACTGTATCCAAAAATTGAGGTAAGTGTGAATTTCAAAGGATAGGGTGTGTTTTGATTCTCGTATTGTTTCAGAAAGTTTTGATAGATTCATTTTTAAATGTGAACTGAATTGACTTTCTACCTCTTCCCTTATATACATCTGAGAAACATCTTAAAGACAACAGGTGTAGTTGCAATGGTGGTCGGTAGGTGGGCAGAGGACGCTTTTCAGTGGTCATATATGTAAACAGTTTTGTGCCACCTTAAACACATTGATCATGGCCTAAGTTTTTGCAGACTCATTAGACACGCTATTTAAGCAAAAGTCTCTACCCTAACACAGGTAGGTAACCCACACGCAGACAACCACTTAACACTGGCCACATAAATGAATTTAGAGGATACAATCTACGATCTGGTGAAATGCAGCAACCTTTTATTGAATTTAATGGAAACTGTATACAGTGGTGCCTCGCAAGACGAAATTAATCCGTTCCGCGAGTCTCTTCGCCTTGCGGTTTTTTCGTCTTGCGAAGCACGGCTATTAGCGGCTTAGTGGCTATTAGCGGCTTAGCGGCTATTAGCGGCTTAGCGGCTATTAACGGCTATTAACGGCTTAGCGGCTTTAAGAAAAAGGAAACAAACTCGCAAGAAGTTGCAAGACGTTTCGTCTTGCGAAGCAAGCCCATAGGGAAATTCGTCTTGCGGAACGACTCAAAAAACCGAAAAACTCTTTCGTCTTGCGCGTTTTTTGTCTTGCGAGGCATTCGTCTTGCGAGGTACCACTGTACATACATACCAACACCTGTTCTTATATAGCTGTGTTCACAACTCGACTGATAATTGTTTGAGGCTGAAGGCTAAGGGATAAACCAATAAGGAAGAGGCATGTAACAGCCCACCCGGCCTGGTTTACATTGTGAGATGGCCCCTTTGTAGATTGAAGGCCAGAAATGAGAATGGTCAAAATGGCCAACACACACTTCTTGCATATGTGTGCACACACACACAAACCCAGTTATTCTTGAGCTCTGTATCTGTGGCCTGGCCTTTTTAAAAGAGTGCTAGGAATTGTAGCTCTGTGAGGGATAGGTGACAGTTCCCAGGATACTTTGGGGGAAGTCAACCGCTTTGCATGTATATTATTATTATTAATAGACCCAAATTGAAAGTAATTTAAAAATTCTGCCACTCACTTATATTTCTTGTTTATGTGTTTGTAGATTTATTTACCTGTTGATTTTGGAATGATTACATTTAATAAAGAATAAGAAAGGAAGAAAATGGATTCAGGCCTTTGCTGGATGACCTTGGGACAGTCTACCTCACAGGATTGTCACAATGTCTATCATACTGTGTGCTGAAGAAACATCGCATGTCTGTTACCATGAGGAAAGGTGGAATCGCAACGTCATCAAGAAAAGAGCAGAATTACATTAGCAGCAATTGCAAAAGTTTTGTCTAGCCTGTGTTTTGGCTGTTCCCATTTATTAAGTCTTCAAATTTGTGTGTGTAGGTAAAGCATATTATGTTAAATTCAGCAAAGTGAATAGTTTTGAGGAGGAAAGTCCATTAAGGCTGCCTGAACAGCACAACAGAATTGGCGCTGGGAGGCAGAATAGAAATGGAAGCAGAGAGTCAGGACTGGAAAGCGGGAGGTGGGGAGACAGAAACTGTGTGGGATTGCAGAATTGCGGGAGTGTTTTGGAGAGGGAGGGAAGGCCAAACAGAGAGAGAGAGAGAGAAAGTGTGTGTGTTGAGGAGTGGAGAGAGGGAAGTGTCGAGGCATGCTGAGTTTTGTACAACATGGGACGCGCTAGGAGTTGCAGTCATGATGAAAGAGCTCTGCAGGGCTCTGACTGCGAGGCTAGGAAATCTGAATTTGATAGAGAAGGAGATCAGAAGCCACTGCATGGATTCGGGGAGAGATGATGACTCAAAGTAGGACACCAAGCCAGCAAGATGGCTGCAGCATATTCCAGAGTGCCTCTGGGCTTCTGTGTCCCAGAAGAACGGGGTGGGTTTGCTGATCTTTATTGCTTGATAAAGAACTGTCTCTCTAATCCACAGCCACAGTCTAGGATTCTGCGGCGGATACTTGCTCTTTCAGCATCATGTGAGACAGGTGGCTGTCACTGGAAGAGACTCTGTTCAAATAGAGCAGATCTGGACCTATGGCAGAAGCTGAACAATGAGAGGGCAAAGTCGTTCTGTCTGCCACAAGCCATAAGCATGAGCCAGTGTGGCGTAGTGGTTAAAGAGTCAGGCTAGGACCTGGGAGATGAGGGTTCAAATCTGCACTTGGTTATGATGCTCACTGGGTGACCTTGAGACAGTCACTGTCTCCCAACCTAACCTACCTCACAGGGTTGTTGTGAGGATAAAACAGGGTTGTTGTGAGGAGTGGGAGAGCTTCCTGGTATGTCACCTTGAGCTTCCTGGAAGAAAGCCAGAATATAAACACAATCAATCCTTCACTCTTGCAACCTTAAGTCTTCATCAGGACCAACAGGAGTTCCCTCCCACTCCAGATGCTAAATTAGCATAGCAAAGTCAGAAATGTATTTTCAACTGCTGTTGGTGCAAATAGTCACTGTTCTTATACATAATATCTGTGAAGGCTGCCTCATTAGGGCAAGTGGGACACTGCCCTGTTTGCCCATGGCCAACTCCTCTGCCTGCCTGCCTGCCTGCTTACTCACAAGCAGCCTACCAGTCTCGGGGGGCATCAACCATCTCTGCCCAAGGGGTGGCACTGGCTGTCAACTTCCTCCTCCTTTGCCTTAGGGTTGCCCTTGTAGAACTCAACAGGGTGAAGGATGGAGACAAAACTTCCTGTTTTCACTTCCTGTTGGTCTCCTAAATAAATGTCACAGGCCTTCTGGACCTCTTGCATTTTGACCCCACTGTATGGGGTCTTTCTCCCAATCTTTGCACTCATCCATATACATATCTCCGTGTGAAACCTTCATGAACGGGCTGAAGTGCGCTTTAGCCTGGGAGACCAACAATTAATTGGTCAGTCTTTAAGGTGCAGAAGAGTCTTAGTTCTTTGTGTTGCCTAAGCATGCTCACTCTACACATAAGCAGGCATTGAAGGACTTATTACTCTTTAACTATCCTGATTGTGAAGACAGAAGAATGATTAATATGTGCAAAGGGTAACAAGCCCATAAAAACTTATGTCTCAGTAAAATGAAAGTTAGTTGCATTTAGATCTAAGGTGGTTAGACGCAAAAGAGGATGGGCTCACTCCTGCATCTTTAATAGCAGTGTAGAAGAGTTAGATACAACCATCCTACCCTCCTTTTCTTCTTCTTTTGCATCTGGCCACCGTACATGTATCCTACTGAGATCAATATAAAAAATTAGCTGAGGCAGCAGTCCTGTTTCCACTCACCCAGAAGTTAGCTCCATTGAACTCAGTGGGGCTTAATCCTCCTAGTTAGACATGTATAGAACTGTGCTGTAGCCTAAGTTCAGTTCATTTCAAAGGGACTTACGTGCAGCTAACCTAACTCCAACCCTTACAATTCAATCCTATACATGCCTACTCAGAAGTAAGTCCCACTGAGTTCAGTGAGTCTTCTCCCAGTTAAGGGCTGCAGTCCTAGTCTTCAAGGTACATCAATACCTCTTTCTGTGTGGTCAGACACAGACTATACATTTTGTATTGCCTCCTAGAGAATCTGACTAGAATTCCCCAGCACTCGACAATTTCACAAAAACTGAAAGTAAACAAATTATTGCAGCAGAATTCAGATTTGGGGAATATCAACAATCAGTCAACAACATCAGCACCACCCTCAGATTTCTAGCTCCCATGGCTGGAAGAGCATGCTCTAAAGTCTAAACATAGGAAGCAGCCTTAGACTGAATTAAGACCATTAATCCATCTAGCTCAGTATGGTCTCCATGCTGACTGACAGTCGCTTCCCACAATTGCAGGCAGAGGCTGTGTACACACAACCATGTACTTTGGCTCCAGTGTGCGTCCACAGCTGGCTTTTGAATGTGTGGTATACACAAACTACTCATGATGCAGAGCTAACCGGTAGTTTCTTGAGAAATACTTCTGTTGGATGTTTCCCCCTTCAACCCAGCTCCAATCTAAAAGGAAAACTTAAGCCACATACACTTTGCAGTTAAGCTGAGGGGTGTACGTTTTAAGCAACCATTGAGCATGTGCAGATGTTGGCTTCATGAACAGGAACTGGTTGCAGGAGTTCAGAAAAAGGCAATGCACATCAAGTGAAGACCTCTCTTCCCACTCTCTGGTGTGTTCAGCAATGTGCATATGTGATTTGAAAAGCAGCAGAAAACTTGCTGCTTTTTAAAGCCACTAATGCGTACATAGCCAGGGTTTCTCCCAGCTGTACCTGGAGATGTTAGTAATCAAATCTGGTACCTTGTACTAAAAAAGGCTCCCTGCTCCTGGGTTAGGGGTTCCACCATGTCCCCCTCACTCCAGTTTCTTCCTGAAAAGGAGTGTGGGCAGTAAATTTTTTTCCAGACTTCTCCTTTTCTTATGAAGATAAACATCAAAGTGACTTTAAACCTTTTTTAGATACAGAGATAGAATACATTATGCATTCAGTGCTTGCGTGAACAGCCGCTGGTGAGTCTCTCACCTCGGTGCAGAGAAGGTGATAGTCAGTTGTAGTATGCTATGGAAGAGTCAGGAGGCTGGCAGAGACCGGATTCAAATGAGATGCAGCAAGAAGGCTGGCTCAAGCAACTGAACCTGATGTTAATTTCTGAGGCACAATAGTCATCAATAGGGAAGGTGTCCCTCTCTCTACATTATTTTTATTATATTATTGTATTTCTCACCCACCCTTCACCCTAGGCCTCTGAGGCAGATTAGCACAACATAGAAAATGCAACATTAAAACGAATTTAAACAACTTAGAATAAGAAGAGGAGGGTGAGTCCTAAAATACATATATCTCAGGTGTTGATGGCCTAGGTAAAAAGGTGTATCTTCAATATATGACAGAAGGTACACAGTGTTGGTGCTAAATGCACCTCAGGGAACTGAACAACTGAGAAGCTGCCATAGAGTAAGCCCTCTCCAGGGACACCATTGGAGCAATTTCAATATACAACATGGGTCATTTATTCTCAGGGTTCACTGGGAAGAAGGACGGACTGTTAAAGCAATGCCCCATCTATTTAGAGCAGTTTCTTACCACTTTAAATAGTCAGGGCTTTCCCCAAAGACTCCTGGGAGCTGCAGTTTGTTCAGGATTGCTGTACAGCCTCACAGAGCTACAATCCCCAGAGTGATTTCATAGTCCCTCTTCCCAGGGAACTCTGAGAACCGTAGTTCTGTGAGGGGCCTAGAGGTCTCCTATCAACTCTCAGCACCCTTAACAAACTACAGTTACCAGGAAACTTTGGGGGAAGCAAGTGGTATGATGCTGCTCTAATCATACAGCGCCTTTTGCTGCTGTCGGTCTCCTCTGGAGTAATGATATGGGAGCTAGCTGTAGGTCACCTAGCCTCGCCTCTGATGTGTGTTTAAGCCAGGCTCCTTGGGCTGCAGCAAGACCAATACCAAAATTTTTATTGTTGGTTAATTTTCATTTTCACGTTGTATTTATGTACCTAACCCTAGATTGCTTTTTTTTATAATTAATTTATTCTTTGTTCACAAAATAGTTATTTTTGAATTTACTGACGTACTGTATTTTTGGTATGTTTATATTTCCAACATTCTCTGTTTTGATGTTTGCTGCAATGAGCAGAGCTCGTTGTGGAAAAGCAGTATTAAGTAGTGGGTTGACATAGCAGCCGGCACAGCGATTTCTTCAAGTAGCTCTTTATTAAGACAAGCTGGAATAGAACTGACTGCAACAGCTCAGCCGGCCTGTATTTATAGGCAGCCGGCTGTCAACATTGTAACCACAACAGCCCAGAGTTCCCGCCTAAAATAACTGCCGCGGACCTGAGTGAAAACTATCTACAGACCTGAGTGAAAACTATATACAGTATCCCCCTGTTGGCCCAGGGTGAAACTACACTACATAACACCCCTCCCCACCGAGATAAGGTGTTAGTTACAATCGTAATGGTTTCCTTATATACAGCACTACGCGTAATGGTTCCATTAAGCACAAAAGCATATCGGTTACATTTCCCATACTTAGACCAACAGTGATACCTGTCCAACAACATAGTCCTTTAAATAAGTTGGGCGCTTGGAAACTCTGCCAGACCGCCGGGGACTGGTAGCCAAGTCCGGAGGGCCACACAGTTCTCGCTGAGGCTGTGGTGCGACCCTAGGTGGCGTTGGAACCAACTCCCCTGGATCCGCTGCTGTGGGTGGAGCCTCCGCAAGTGGAGTGGTCTGAGTCTGTTCTGAAACGGCTTGGTTCGGCTCCACGCTGGCAGTTTGCGAGGGAGGTGTAGGTGGGGCCTCGCCATCTGTACGTGTCTCTTCTGGAGCCGCAAGCGCAGTTGGGGGCACCTCGGTAGTGTCCAAGTCCCCAACCCTGCGCCTAAGCTGGTCTATGTGCCGTCGCCACAAGCGTCCGTCTTCGAGTGCCACCTGGTACGAGCGAGGTCCAGTGACTCCCACTACTGTGGCTGGCACCCAAGGGATGTCCCCCACATAGTTCCGGGCAAAGACCTGGTTTCCTGGGACAAATGACCGTGGTGCGTTGGCACAGCCTGGGGGTTCAGCCACGGCAAAGTCTGGGTGTAGCCGGTCGAGCGGTGACCTGAGGCGGCGGCCCATAAGCAGTTCAGCAGGACTCCTCCCTGTGGCCGCATGAGGGGTGATGTGTTGCACGAACAAGTATTCAGCGACCCGCTCATGCCAGTCTCCCCGGTCCAGGCGTGCCAGTGCCTCTTTTGTCGAGCGCACCATTCTTTCCGCTTGCCCATTGCTGGATGGATGAAAGGGTGCCGTTAGGGCATGGCGGATGCCCAGTCCCAAAAGATACCGCTCAAACGTGCCTGACGTGAACTGCGGTCCGTTGTCAGAGACAAGGACATCAGGACACCCATGCGTTGCAAACAGGCCTCGCAGCACCCGGATGACAGCTTCGGTAGTGGTGGAGGGCATCAGGGCGACCTCCAGCCATTTGGAATAGGCGTCCACCACTACCATAAAGGTCCGGCCGTGAAAGGGGCCAGCCAGATCGATGTGCACCCTCGACCAGGGTGTCTTTGGCGTCTCCCAGGTGTGTCCCTTAGCTGCCGGTGGTGCAGGCCTCGACTCCTGGCACGCTTGACAGGCGGACACCCAGGCAGTGATGGCATCGTCCATATTAGGCCACCAGACGTAACACCGAGCCAACGCCTTCATTTTGACAATTCCCGGGTGGCCAACGTGCAGAGCCTCCAGGACGCGCTGACGGAGTCCCTGGGGAATCATGACGCGGTCTCCCCACAGCAGGCAGCCACGATGAGCTGAGAGTTCATGTTGTCTGGTTGCGAAAGGCTGGAACTCCGATGCAAAAGGCCCTTGTGGCCACCCCCTCCACACCCAGTTGAGCACCCGGCTGATGGTGTGATCCTGGGCAGATGCGGAGGCCACAGTGGCAGCCGATACAGGCGCTGCCGGAAGATCCTCAATCAGAAGGAGCGATGAAGCTGGAGCCGGGTCTTCCACAAATGCTGGAAGAGGGCAACGGCTGAGGGCGTCGGCATGGCCTATCGATTTCCCCGGGCGATGGATGAGCCGGTAGTGGTAGGCAGCCAGGAAAACAGTCCATCTCAGCATGCGTGGTGAGAGGACCGGTGGAGTTGGACGATCACCGGCGAGGAGGCCCAGGAGTGGCTTGTGGTCAGTGATGAGGTCAAAAGTCCTGCCATAGAGGTATTCATGGAACCTCTTCACTCCAGCCACAAGTGCCAATGCCTCCTTGTCGAGCTGGCTGTAATTCCGTTCCGTCGGAGATAGTGTCCTGGAAAAGTAGGCGAGCGGTGCTTCTCTTCCATCTGGAAAACGGTGACTAAGGACAGCACCGATGCCAAAAGGTGAGGCGTCGCAGGCAAGGACCAGCGGCCTGGATTCACTGTACTGTACCAGCACACTGTCTGAAGAAAGGAGAGCCTTGACCGCGTTGAAGGCCGCCGTCTCCCGATGACCCCAGGCCCAAGGCGTCTTAGTGCTAAGGAGTCGGTGAAGAGGCTCAGCCACTGTGGCTTTGTGGGGCAGGAACATGTTATAAAAGTTCAGCAGCCCCAGGAATGCCTGCAACTCCGTTTTGTTCTTTGGGGTGGGGGCCTGCTGGATAGCGCGGATCTTGGATGTGGTTGGATGAAGACCGGAGGCATCGATAAGATAGCCCAGGAACTCCACCTGTGGAACGGCGATCTGGCACTTCTCCCTCTTTACCTTGAGCCCGGCCTCCTGGAACCTGGTCAGCACGGCACGGAGGCGCTCGAACAGCTGCTGGTGTGAGTCTGCAGACACCAAGACGTCATCAAAATATGGTACCACGCCCGGAAGCCCTTGCAGGAGACGCTCCATAAGGCTTTGGAAGATGCCAGGAGCCACACTCACCCCGAACTGCAACCGGCGGCAACGGAATGCCCCCCGGTGGGTGACGATCGTCTGGGCTTCAGCAGTGGCATCATCGACTGGCAGTTGTTGATAGGCTTGGGCAAGGTCCAGCTTAGCGAAGACCTTACCCTCACCCAGGGAATGCAGCAGGTGTTGGACAACAGGAACCGGATAAGCGTGCTGCTGAAGTGCCTTGTTGATTGTGCACTTGTAGTCAGCGCAGATTCTCACCGACCCATCTGGCTTGACAGGCGTGACGATGGGGGTTTCCCACTTTGCGTGGTCAACGGGCTCCAAAACTCCTTGGGCGATCAGTTTGTCCAGTTGTTCGTCCACCTTAGCCTTGAGAGCAAAGGGAACCCGGCGTGGCTTAAGCTTGATGGGGGCGACTTGTGGATCAAGGCTAAAGGAGATGGGCGTACCAGTATATTGTCCCAAGGTGCCGTCAAAAACCTCGGCAAAGTCTTTGACCAGACCCTCAGTCTCTGCGTTAGAGATGCAGTTGATGCCGGTGACTTCCAGGCCGAGGGCATCAAACCAGTCTAGCCCTAGGAGGCTTGGCCGCTGACCTTCGACCACCACCAACCGGAGCAGGCCCGAAAAATCCTTGAAGGCGATCCGGAACCGGCCAACGCCTACCACGGGAATGTCGTTTCCCTGGTAGTCTCTCAGGTGTACGCGGTGAGAGTCGAGTTGCCTTTTGGATACTCTGGGTACCAGTCTTTTGATGGTGCTCCATGACACGACGGACAGGGCAGACCCGGTGTCGATCTCCATGTCACATGGAGCTCCTTCAATGAGCACCGTGACGTTCAGCTTGCGTCGCGTAGACGAGTCGGTTTGGCCAATCGTGGTTCCAGACGGGCAGCGGCAGTTGGTGAGAGCGAAACAACTTTCCTTGGCAGACTGGAGTGAAGACTTGAACTTGCGAGTCGATGAAGGGGGGGTGTCAGACGGAGCCGATCGGCAGACCTTAGCGATGTGGCCCCTTCTGGAACACCTCCTACAGATGGCGTCTCTGAATCGACACTTGGCACGGGAATGGTCGCCTCCGCAGCCAGCACATTCCGGTTGGCCCTTGGACTTCTGTTGGAACTTCCTGCGCTCCCGCTTTGTCTGGTGCACGTCATTGTCTTCACTGGAGGATGCCTCATCACTGCTGGCCTCTTCATGATGCACCGGAACTGGCCCCCTAGCAAGACGCGGGCTGCTGGACTTGCGGATCTCCTGGGCGGAGCGTTCAGCAGCTTCTGAGGCCACAGCCTCCTCAATGGCTTTCTGTAGTGTGAGGTCTGGCTTGGCTAGGAGGCGCCGTTGCAGATGGATGTCCCGGACTCCGCAGACGATTCGATCCATCAGGGCATCGTCTAAGTCTCGGAACTCACAGTGCATTGCAGCCTGTCGCAGGGCGGTGGCGTAGTTGTTGATTGACTCCCCCTCTGCCTGGTTCCGGTGGTAGAACGCATGGCGGGCAGCAATCTTGGACGGCTTTGGTGCGTAGTGGTTGCGGAGCTTCTCTTGGATCGTGTCCCATGGTGTTGCCTGGACTGCTTCAGGCGCAACCAATGCTCGGGCCGTCTCAAACACCTCAGGCCCACAGAGGCTGAGAAATAGGCCCCGCTTCCGATCCACTGATATTGCTGTCAGCTCGTTGGCTTGGAGGTAGCAGTCGAACCGAGCGAGGAAGGAGTCCCATGACTCAGAGGCTGGTGCAAACGGCGGTAGAGGCACAAGTGAAGCCATGATTCCGATGCCGGCGTGAAGGGCGATGGATGGAACACAGTGCTCTAGCCAGAACAATCAGCTCTGAATTGGTTCTGCCCAGTGATTTCGCTCAGTGATTTCGCTCAGTGATTTCGCTCTGTGATTCAGCTCAGTTCAGAGGCTGGCCGCATCTGGCTGTGCTCTGATGTCCATCCATCCCACCTTCGTCGCCAGTATTAAGTAGTGGGTTGACATAGCAGCCGGCACAGCGATTTCTTCAAGTAGCTCTTTATTAAGACAAGCTGGAATAGAACTGACTGCAACAGCTCAGCCGGCCTGTATTTATAGGCAGCCGGCTGTCAACATTGTAACCACAACAGCCCAGAGTTCCCGCCTAAAATAACTGCCGCGGACCTGAGTGAAAACTATCTACAGACCTGAGTGAAAACTATATACAGTATCCCCCTGTTGGCCCAGGGTGAAACTACACTACATAACACGCAGCATACAGTGGTACCTCGGGTTAAGTACTTAATTTGTTCCGGAGGTCCATTCTTAACCTGAAACTGTTCTTAACCTGAAGCACCACTAGCTAATGCGGCCTCCTGCTGCTGCTGCGCCGCCGGAGCACGATTTCTGTTCTCATCCTGAAGCAAAGTTCTTAACCCGAGGTACTATTTCTGGGTTAGCGGAATCTGTAACCTGAAGCGTAAGTAACCTGAAGCGTATGTAACCCGAGGTACCACTGTATAAGTAAAATCATTCCATCAGTGCAGATGGGGCCCAGTGCAAGACTCTAATAATAATAATAATATTTTTTATTTATATCCCGCCCTCCCCAGCTGAAGCTGGGCTCAGGGCGGCTAACAACAATCAAATAATCAAACAATCAAATAATCCAACATTTTAAAAACATTTCCTTAGAAAAATTAATTAAAATCAAATTGATGGCCACCATTAAGCATAATTCTGTGCAGGTTGCCAGAGGAGGGGGTCAGGCTGCGCCCTAACCAAAGGCCTGGTGGAACAACTCTGTCTTGCAGGCCCTGCGGAAAGAAAGTGAAGATTTCCTAAGCACAGTTTCTCCTCCCTCTCCAGCTGCTTTTTTCCTGATCCCTTCTGTGCAGCTGATTTCCTCCTCTTTTTAATGTACCTCTTCCCATCTTTGTGGAGCTTCTTTATTTCCATTTTGTTTGCAGCTCATTATGCTCATGCATAATTATGATGTCCTGTACCTACCTCTGATGTTTCTTACATACTCAAACTCTCTCCTCTTTCTTTTGTTTTCCCCTTGGGGCTTATCTACGTTGTTAGCTGCTACAGCACAAACTTGCAGTGTCAGTTTGCAAGGCCTACATATCCACATATCCAGTGCTTTTTTTTCTAAAAAAATGTTTAAGGGTACAGTGGTGCCCCGCAAGACGAATGCCTCGCAAGACGGAAAACTTGCTAGACGAAAGAGTTTTCCGTTTTGGAGGTGCTTCGCAAAACGAATTTCCTATGGGCTTGCTTCGCAAGACGACAATGTCTTGCGAGTTCGTGCTGTTTTTTCCCCTCCCCCCTTTTTCTAAGCCGCTAAGCCGCTTATCAGCTGATCCGATCAGCAGATAAGCCGCTAAAAGCCGCTAATAGCGCTAATCCGCTAATCCGTCAATGGGCTTGCTTCGCAAGACGAAAAAACCGCTAGACGAAGAGAATCACAGAATGGATTCTTTTCGTCTTGCGAGGCACCACTGTACTCTCATTTTCCTACTCATATTGAAATCCTGCCCCTCAATGAGGCAAAACTTAGATTCACAAAACGTTTAGGGGTATGCGTACCCCTGCGTCCACACAGAAAAAAGCACTGTACATATCTATATATTTGGCATTAAATCATGAGCAGACTCCCTATGCACAGCAATGTGCTTTCCTGTGTAAGAAAGGCTTCCCCTGCAAGCTTTCTTGGGGTTGTTTTCTTCACTGAGCCCACCGGTGGAAGTCTGGCTCATTGGATAGTCTGTTTCTAAGGAGACTCAGTGCTCCTCATTTTATCAGAGCAACAAAAATACTATGACCGATGCCCTCCCCACCCAGCCTTTGCCTCACCTTACCTCACTCAGACCCTCCAAGTGTCCCTATTTTCCAGGGACAGTCCCCGGATTTACAGAAGCTGTCCCAGTTTCTGGTTTTATCCCAGAATGTCCTGCTTTTCCTGAGGATGTTCCTATTTTCATCAGAGGAATGTTGGAGGGTATGGAGTTCTGCCACCCCCATGTAAGGAGATAAGTAACTATACAACCTTTAGAAGACATCTGAAGGCAGCCTAGAATAGGGAAGTTTTTAAATGTTTAATGTTTTATTATGTTTTTATATGTTTTGGAAGTCGCCCAGAGTGGCTGGGCAACCCAGTCAGATGGGTGGGGTATAAATAATAAAATTATTATTAACGGTATTATTATTATTATGGAGTAGGACGTCCCTATTTTCATCAGAGAAATGTTGGAAGGTACGCCTTTCCTCACCTCATGCTTTTGACATTGTATTCCATGCTACCATTTCTGGGTTGGCCTGCCCTCTTGCCACTTCTGGGTACATACTCTGTTGAATTCCATCAAAGGGTTGACCGTGTGCCCTACTCTACAGAGGACAGTTGTCTATTTTAAGGCACCCTGTACTTAAAGGCCTGCTTGGTTTAAGCCCATTTGGAGATGAACCGTAAATATGGACCGCCACTGAACTGTTGTAGTAAGCAACTTCCCACAGGATTTTCAGAAACATTGGGATGATGACATACTGACGTATCTTGTAATCTCATTATCTGTTCCTGTTTTTTTCTCTTTTGTGTGTTTTTTAAAATATCTGAATATAAATAAACATAATAATATAAAAAGAAGGAGGATAAGTTGCTCATCAGTGCAGTTAGTACCTGGACAGCAGGCATACAGAAAGGGATGTCAGAGAATTCCCACAAAAAGGAAGAGAAAATTGCTGCAGTTCATGTGTTTGTCTGTGGTCAGGAATTGAAATTAGTCAAGAAAATAGTCAGTATTCGTTCACATCATTGTTTTGTTTTTTTAAGCCCTCAAACAATATGTAATTAATGAATTGTTTTGATGTTTCCTTTTCACTGAAATGAATGTAAGGTATGTAAGTTATGTAACTATTTATGTAACTTGTGTAAATAGTTATGTAGCTTACGTAACTTCTGTTAAATAGCAAACAGCAAGATGACCCAGGTAACATTTGGCAGAAACTGAACTGTAGTGGAAGGCAAACACTGCTGATGGTGAGAAATATAGGTCAAAATGGAAATTCCTGCCTTCTTACATACCTGGTGATAGTCCTCCCCACTATGATGAGTTGTCTTGTGTTTCTATTTAAGTTATAGTAACTATTTCCAAATTTGCATTTATATGTACAAATTATCCCATGCAAATTATATACAAATCTGTGTCCTCTTTTGTTGTCTCTGCCCCCCTCTGTTGTTGGTACTGCATTTCCTCTTCTTTGGCAATGCATAAACCACCCTGTCAATCTATGAGAATGCCCTGTACTTACTAAAGCAGTCAGCTCCTAACCTCAGAAGACAAGGGGTCTGGAAAAGCAGAAACAGACCTCAATCTGAATCCCAAGTCCCATGTCATTTAGAGCTCTAAAGGTCAATACCAGCCATTTGAAACATACCAGTAGACAGTGAATGTATTATCAGTGTCATTGTTCTCTGCTGTCAGCAGTCTGCATGAACAATCTGGCCACTGAACTCTGTACTAGTCACAGTTTCCAAAAGCTCTTCAAAAACAGCCCCACATAAAATTGTATTACAGTGATATTGCCTGTGTGTTATTATGGCATGGATGACTGTATCAAAGTCATCTCTTCAAGAAGGCACACAACTGTCACACTAGCCAGAACTGGTGAAAGGCTCTAGGCACCATGAAGACCACTATTGGGTGACACAGAGAAGGCAGAACTGCTCAACACCTCCTTTGCCTCTTTTTTCACCCAAAAGGAAAGCGATGTCCAACCTGGTGAAAACAGAATAAATGATGTAAGGAGGGATCTGCAGCCCGAGGCAATAAGGAGGTGGGGAGAGATCAAATATGCCCAGGGATAGCACCGTCCCTTAATTAAAAGCTGGGGCATGCTGAGTCTGAAAGGGGTCATCTTCATCACACCAAAGGAGGTTCCTTCATCACATCAGAGTTCCTATCTCTGTGTTAGAAACCCTTCATGCAATGAAGACAGTTCCTTCAGACTCAACTGATTGTGTATGGGTTTTGTAGCATTGCTGTTACACAGGGTGTCTTCAAGAGGGCAGAGCTCTTTATACATTCTTACAGGTCTCTTCATTTGCTACACCTGAAGAGGGCTTCCGCCTTGCTTGGATTGAGATTCAGTTCATGACCTCTCATCCAGCCCTTTGCTGACTGCTCCAAGCACCTGTTAAGGACATCTACAATGTCATTTCCAAATTGCACTGCTCTAATTTTAAGAATGCCAGGAATAAGGAAGATTTCGTCTCCTTCAGGGCTTCTTGTTTTTATGATGTATTCAGTGGGACAGTGAGATTCTTTCTGGTAGTTTAGACTGGAAGAGACCAGAGCAGCCTCATTTCTTCTTACTTCAGCTGTTTTAAAACTAACAACTGCCCTGTCTGTTGTGCTCATATAAGCACACTGCTGTACATACATGTGCACATGCCTAGTATTCACTTTGCAAGTTAATGCTGCGTACAACAACATATAATTAAGTCTGATGGAACACAGTTGAAAATGCAATAGGTGGTAGAAGGAGTACATGGATTTCATTGTACACCCAGCCTACCCAGCTACTTTCCCTGTGCTATTCTGGGTCAATTACACATTTCCCTTGCAGATGCCCAAACTGCCTCTTCTTTTCTTATCTGTAGCTATGTCTCAGTTTTGTGGCCCTCCAGTCCATCTTTCATCACCCCTGGTCATGGGCCACCATGAGATGTTATAGCATCCAAAAACACCTGAAGGCCACAGGTTCCCTATCAAATCTTGCTGAGGCAATAAAGATTGGATTCAGTGTTTCAGCTACTATATGCCATACTAAAAGGACAGAAAATTGCCAGAAATGCTATCCTTTAAAACCGAGACAAATTATTTCCTTCCTCAGCAGCTGTATTCTTCAGCGTACAAAAAGATCAGCGTACAAAAGAGAGAGGGAGGAAAGGGAAGAAAATCAGAGAGTGATTATCCAGATTGTTCAGGCCCTAGAATGTCAACCCAAGGTTATTAAAAAGCAAGGAGCTGGTCGTACCTCAATTAAACATCCTCATGTTCATAGCTCTATGGGAGTTTTGTCTTTGATGCAATTCTCTCACACTTTTTTTTTTAACATTATTGAACATTCTGACATGGCATAGAAGCCATCCTTCACTAATCTCCATGCGAGCAACTGTTTATAGTCAAGACATAGCAGTAGCCTTGCTTCAGGACAACTCTCCTTTTACTCCTCCTATGCACATGCAAACCAATGGTGCTTACAAGGAGATTTCCAGGCACCATTTTGGATTTAGGAACCTTTAATCCCCACGACGGGTGAGCTCCCATTGCTTGGTCCCTGCTCCTGCCCACCTAGCAGTTCGAAAGCACGTCAAAGTGCAAGTAGATAAATAGGTACCGCTCCGGTGCTGCTCTGGTTCGCCAGAAGCAGCTTAGTCATGCTGGCCACATGACCCAGAAGCTGTCTGTGGACAAACGCTGGCTCCCTTGGCCTATAGAGCAAGATGAGCGCGCAACCCCAGAGTTGTCCACAACTGGACCTAATGGTCAGGGGTACCTTTACCTTTTAAGAGCCATGCAGTTCTAGTCAAATGGATTGATGTAATTGATAACAACAAAATGACCTATTTTCTCATAAACTGGTTATTGGTTTGCTTTTGTCTTGTTCCAATGGGTAGGATTTATAATAACCAAAAAAGGGAGTGCTATTTTGTAAATACAAAGAAATAAAACGGCATCATAATTGCCGCATACAAACATATTCTCTCAAATACCCACCCCCTTATCCATATTGCAGACCAATTGTGGTGGTGTGGGAACGGGATCATTTTACCTCTGTGTTTAGGGTGGCCGTATGCCCTACTTTAAAAAGGACAATCCTCTATTTTAAGGTGTCACCTGTTTTCAGGGCTGCCTGGTCCAAGTCCAGATTAAATATAAAGAAGGGAGAGAGCAGTAGCCTTGAAGTTGCCCACCAACAACAGTTAGCACCAGAACAGCAGATAGAGCAGGTCATTTGGTCATAATCTTTCCCACAATGGTAAGATGCCTTGAACTTCTATTTAAGTTATAGCTTTTGACCCATGCTGTGAATGTTCACTCTGCTAGCAAAATCTCTTTTCCTCTCCCAGCACTGAAATACGAAATGTGATTCTCATCTTCAGACTTGAGATGGAATCCATCTCTATCTATAGCTGGGGTGCCTAACCTGTGGCCCTCCAGATGTTACTGGACTCCAACTCCCATCAGTGTGACCCATGGTCAGAGGTGATGGACCAGTAGCTTAAGAATTACCCCTCTACTACAGTCCATGCCAGGTCACTCAACCATTGCTACTGTGTCCTTTCTTTTAGCACAGCCTTTCTCAACCTGTGGGTCCCCAGATGTTGTTGGACTACAACTCCCATCACCCCTAGCTAGCGCTCAGGGATGATGGGAGTTGTAGTCCAACAACATCTGCCGACCCACAGGTTGAGAACCACTGTTTTAGCAGATCAAGATGATCAGGTGACAGCAAAAACGGCAAGGTTTTAAGTGGGGACAATTAGAATAAGATCTATTATTTGATTATTGATGCAAACCTCCAAAATGTATTTTGCATAGTTAATGTTTTACCGCTCACTGGAAGGACAGATCGTGAAGCTGAGGCTCCAATACTTTGGCCACCTCATGAGAAGAGAAGACTCCCTGGAAAAGACCCTGATGTTGGGAAAGATGGAGGGCACAAGGAGAAGGGGACGTCAGAGGACGAGATGGTTGGACAGTGTTCTTGAAGCTACAAACATCAGTCTGACCAAACTGCGGGAGGCAATGGAAGACAGGAGTGCCTGGCGTGCTCTGGTCCATGGGGTCACGAAGAGTCGGACATGACTAAACTACTAAACAACAACAATGTTTTACCTCTATCTTCAGTACATTTTATTTTATTTTACTGCTATGGCTAGTGGCTAATGCAAATGAAGATTCTTCTGATTCTGATGGGCCATTGCTTAACTCCCCTCATCTATACTTAGAAGCAATATAGAGACCCAATCCAGCCATGATTAAGTCCCTTTCGAAGTTGCACATAATCCTATACATGTCTACTCAGAAGTAGCCCCACTGAATTCAAGGTAAGTGTGTGTGGAATTGCAGCAAGTGATGACTACATTTAGCCGGATTGGGGTGAGAATTTATGTTTGAGATCATAAATACATTTGATACAATTTGTCCTTCTCTCCCTGTCTCACTCAAACACATTATGTTAAAATGCCATTATGTCGGTCTGCAAAACCAGAACATTCAAATGTTCACAACTGCTAGATTTACAATTGCTCATCAAAGCTTTATTCTGTGCATCCGGCAAACTTAATGAGGCAGGAGGCCGGTGGACGGTATGTGATGGTTTTTGTTAGATTGTATCATAATGAATATGCACCACTGGGCAGAATTAAGGCTGCAGCCACACAAACCTAGCAATCGCTAACTTTCATCTGCTGCTGTTTGCAATGCAAATAATGAGCTTTGGATGTGTTCTGTTTGTCCTCCTATTCACAAGACTCTGTTTCTCAGGAAGCTCCAGCTTACAAGGTCTCCTCAAAAAGCTTGCTGCAGGAAAGGACAGCTGAGAAGATCTACACCCTGACTCAAGAAAGCAAGAAGCCAGGCAGAGAACGTGGCTCTGGCACTTTGTGTGAAATACAGAACTATGATCGTGACGACTGCACCCAAAGTTCAACCTGTCCCAGGTGAGGAAGCAGCTCATTGACCGAGAAGCTTTTGCTCCATGAACCAGGAGTCACCGCCTGAACCAGGAGGCATCTATCTGCATGAAATATTTATTGTATATCATTACACCCTCGTGTTCCTCGATTGTCTCATTGGCCGGCTACACCATATGACCTCCAATAATTTGCACTTCGGATGTTGCTCTCCTGAGCAGCCAATAGGCTGTTGAACTATTGACCACAGCTGCAGTTCAGAGAGTCAAATCTTTTCGAACCGCAACCATACCCGAAACTGCTGCGTGTGATCGTTCCGTTGCTGTATCACAGGTAGGTCAAAAGGAACTTTTGATCTCAGGCATCTCAAGGAATTTGGCGTGTAAACCTCAAGCCAGCCGAGTAGAAGCTTTGAAGCATTCTAAAAGACACTTTCTCTATCGTGTCGTTTCCCCCTGACTGAGCTGCCTGAGTACAGCTGCTGTTTTGCCTGCACTATCCTGCTAGGGAAATTGGATGCAGCTATGCATTGCATGATGGGACTATTGTCTAATGCAGTGCAAAGAGCCAAACAGATCTGATTGCATAAAGATCTTTCTCTCAGTAACCATCAGGGACCTACATTCTGAGGCAGGAATCTAAAATCTTTCACTTGCCTGAGAGGACCCTGCTTTTCCATGGCAATCCTCAATATGCTACAGTATGCACAGAGACCCTGCCAACCTGATCACTAAGATATTTTCTTGCTTCCGGGAAAGCAAGGGATTGACTGGCATTTATACCTAACTCCAGCAAGCTACATGTACGTACTTTATGAAGCAATTTCCTCCCACCCGAAATCAAACAGCACCGCCCTACTTCACGATGGGCTTTGGAAACCAGAGGCAGAATATTTCTTTCCCATGGCTGCTTGTGTTTTCTTTTACACATTTGTAGCACACCCTTCCATTGTGCTTACTTCCAAGGATGCTAACAAAACTACTGTTGTTAAAAAACAATCAAGGCAGAAAGGTAAAACAGCACAAAACAAAACAAAACAAAACAAAACAAAACAAAACAAAACAGGGGATACAAAGGCAGCATAAACACATCACAGGAGGGAAAGGTTTTAATAAAAAGCCTGGAGAAAGAAAACAAAAAAGCATTTTCCTGGTGCCAAAAGGAGCAAGCCTCCCAGGAGAAAGCATTGCCAAGAGAGGGTGTGCCACACACAAGGTGCCCCCACTCCGGGTAAGTGGCACATGCCTCCTCTCAGATAGCAAAGGCACTCAGAGGAGGACCTCCAGGTTTTGGCCCAATAAGTATTCCTCTAGGTCCAAAGGCATTTAGAGGGGTGGCATAAAATATGTGGCCATAAGTGTGGCAGAAGTGCTTCACGCTGAGGGACCTGCAACAAAATGTTGCAGTGTGGGGTGCTGCGGTTCAGGGTCCTAGACATTCCATTCCCTCCAGCTGTCTGCTCCACCCCTGAACCCACACCATACTTTCAAAGCACTTTGCTTCCCCTAAGGAACCCCAGGAAATGTGGTGTGTTAAGGGTGCTGGGAATTGTAGTTCTGTGAGGGGTAAAACTACAGCTCTGAGGATTCTTTGGGGGAAGCCATGTGCTTTAAACATGTGGTGCGGATATGACCTCCGCTAGCATCCCATGCCCCCACTGACAGTGCTCAGTTCTTACTGGGATTCTTTTGCAGGGGGTTGTTTTGGGGTCCTCCTTGTTATGTAGTCAGTGGTCTGTGTTTGCCTGGACTTGAGTCTGGACTAAGGATTCTGAGCCCCTGTGTTCTGATTCGATACATGATGTCCAATCACAGAACACTTTAGGATTTGGGCCTCTGCCATTGGCCCTTGAACTCTGAGTCATGATTCGCAGCTTGGAAGTTTAGACAGCCAATCACGTTGGGAGTGGGAGTGGCCCAGGCCTTCAGAAATGTATATAAGCAGTTGCTTTGCCCCTGTTGTCCAGTTTTGTTAGTTCAATAAAAGCTTCTTGCTGTTATCACTGTGTCTTGCCTCGTGGGAACCCACCTACACTTCACTCCCCACCCAGGGATATTTCGCTTTCAAAAAGGTGTCGTTTTAGGCACCTGAAGGTTCCTCCAAGCCCACTGACCCCTCCCATTAGTGTGTGTGGTGCCAGCTTGGCTACACAAGCAGCAACACTCACAACCTGAACTTCGGAAATACAGTGGTACCTCGGTTTAAGTATTTAATTCGTTCCGGAGGTCCATAGTTAACCTGAAACTGTTCTTAACCTGAAGCACCACTTTAGCTAATGGGGCCTCCTGCTGCCACCATGCCGCCAGAGCACAATTTCTGTTTTCATCCTGAAGCAAAGTTCTTAACCTGAAGCATAATTTCTGGGTTAGCGGAGTCTGTAACCTGAAGTGTATGTAACCCGAGGTACCACTGTAGAGGGAATGGTTGCAAACCCATCTCTGCCTTGCACCAACCACGTTTTCCTGCATATTTTCCGTTCTGCATGATGGATGCCATGTTCTGGTCCAATGCCAGAACCTGCAGGGAAATCAGCGAGGCTGGCGGCCCATAGAAAACTCTGAGTGAGCAACCTGCTCCAAGGAAGGTCGGGAGAAAGCGGAAGCCTTTCATCCCTCTGTCTCCAGACTGCCCCCTCCAGGCTCCACCCCCTTGAGAGAACTTTTGAGCCTTAAAGGGCCAGCCCTCTGGCCCAAAGACAGGCAATCCTCCTTTGTTCCATAACTTCCCTCTTGGTGCACCCCTGGTGCTGCCTGTAGGAGCCAACTCCTAGGGGGAGAGGTCCCTTCAGCTCCCCCCAATAAAATATGCCATTGGCATTGCCATTAAAATGGGGTGTGCTCTGTCATGTGGTTGATTATGAGAGGTGGGGTTTGCTTGGTCCCCCCAATATTTTATTCATGTTGGCACCTTCTCTGCTACCAGACTGGTGGTGTGCAGGAGAAGGCATCTAGGTCTCCAGGCTCAGGGGGGACCATCAGGTACCAGATCCTGGTGGTCTGGTAGGTCCCTTTAGGAGTTCTTGTCCAACTACCTCGATTGCAATGGTCTCTCTGTTTTCCACGGTCAGCTCTGAGCCCTGACCCAGAGGCAGTTCGCCATTTGGTGTCCCTTCAGCCTCCATGCCCAGCTCAGTATTAGATACAGGGGTCATGAGAGCGTAGCTGTGAATACATCTTATTATTATTTTTCAACATTTAAAGGAGATAATTCTCAATCTCGATCACTTCTGATGAAAATCAGTCAGGATAGGTCTTTGGATGTCCTTACTTTGCCAAAGGAACCGGGGTAGGAGACTTGAGGGAAGTGTGGTAAAAGTCTATGGGCTATGGCATGGCAAGCGCATGTCTCGAGGCAGTGATTCAGCATATTTGTTCATTGCTGCAGTATGCTAATCTCGGCAAAAATTCAAATGAAGTGCCTACTCCGGCCGGCTAGCTACATATGCACAGCATATTCAGGGCTTGGTCCAGGACTTGCAATCTTCCCGTCATGGATCAGCACATACAAGCATGGCTCGGCTGAGGAATCAGGGTGACTTTCAAGGTCTGATAACTCACGAATCACCAGGATTAAAAACTGAACAATGCTTATGCTGTGTGTCACTGGAAATTTAAGGATCTCTGCCTTCCAGAAATATATAGCCTGCACTTCTCCTCCTAACAGGGCACATTATTTAGGGCTGCAACATTCTGGCCATAGACTTCTTTCCTTTGCCATTTTCACAGCTTCCGCAGGATCACAGTCGCTGGAAAAGAGCAGCCTATTACAAATAGGTCTGGAATGATGTCGAAATATACACCACGAGAGCAACAGCAATACAGAAAAATAAATAGGAAAACAAGAGTACCTTCAGATATGCCTGAAGATAAAAGAATTGGGCCCTCTTAAAATAAAGAGACCACCATTTTGCACAAAACCAGACTATTAGATATGAGGAGGCCAAGATAAACCTGCAACTATGTGTGGTCACAGAACATAAAACAACATGGGACCTGCAGTTTCATTACATTCTTCCAGGTTTTTCATCTCTAAACAGCTGCTGAGGCTGCAATTTCATGTGACAGACGTGTGTGTGTGTGCAAGTGAGAGTGTGAGTGTGACAGTAACTCTTTCCTATCACATATTGCTGCCTTCACCCTTGCAATGGAAAAGATATGCATACACACCATACATCTAAAGCACATGACTTCCCCCAAAGAATCACGGGAAATATAGTTTGTTAATGGTGCTGGGAATTGTAGCTCTGTGAGAAGTGAACTATAGTTCCCAGAATTCTTGGGGGAAAGTTATGTGCTTTAAATGTACAGTGTGTACACAGCCATAGATACCCATGTGCTTTTTGTGGGTAAAGGCAATTAGAGGTGATGAGTTTTAGCAGAAAAGCAGCATGAGGGAAATGGGGTAATGACCCTCCCATACACACCAAATTAGTCTTTCACCTCACATGTTTTATACCCCCTTTCATGATCTCCCCTTGCTCAAATTTCCTTGAAATTATAAGGGCCTAAATGATGTAACAGTTCCTCATAGGGCAGTTGCTCCAGTCCCTTGATTATTTTGGCTGCCCTTTTCTAAATTATCCAGCTCTATTATATCCTTTTTGAGGTGAGGAAATAAATCCCCAAACATCTCCACCTGACCCTTGGGACTTTCCCAAGGCCCCTCTTTCCCTAATCACACCTCCTCTCCCCTTATTGGCCTAGCAGCCTTCATAGGGGGGTCACTCTAGAAACCAGAGCATTTCAGTTGCTTCCACACTGCATGTTTCCTGGAAGTACAATATCCTTTTTGAGATGCAGCACCACACTTTCCTATATGATCTGTGAAAAGCACAAGACCAAAGCGTGTCACTGTTTGGTTAAGTGCCTCACCATGGTGCCTGCATATGGAAGCAGTGAGTAATGGATAAATTAAATGCATCGAATCGGTGTATTGTTTTAATCGGAACACCCCACAGCACAACAACTGGAGAATCAGCCTCTCCAAGCTGTGTCCTTAAAAGTGTTATTTAGGGCTCATCCATACTTCTGCTTGGTTCATGACTTCTAGGCACGGGTCTCTGAGAGGTCTTGTTTTTGTTCTGTCAGTTTCCCCAGAAAACCCACTCTTTACTGCTGAATAGGTGCAAATGTTAATCGGGTTATCTGCAGATTGCCCAGTGGTATTTTTCTAGAAAATGGGTGCTGGAACTCATAGGTGGAGCTACGTAGCTGCTCTGGCACCCGGTGGGGCTAGCTGCCCACGGGGGCACGACGCCACAAGCATCCCAGGGGGTGTGTTGTGTTGCACGTTGGGGTGTGTGTGCTGCGAGCAGCGTGTGTTCCGGGGGGGGGGTGCCGCCAGCGGCCAGCGGCCAGCGGCCAGGTGTGTGTGCCGCAAACATTGAGCATCCGGGTTGTGTATGCCGTGAGCGTCGAGCATCCCGGGGGTGGCGCGGAGATGTCACCCCCTCAGTGATGACACCCAGGGCGGACCGCACCCACCGCACCCACCTTTCTCTGTCACTGCTGGAACTCAAAATGAACACCTCCCTTGTTCTCTTATAATGGCAATGGTGTTCACCTGAGAGGTGCCGAAAGTTCCAGTTGAGAGTTCCAGTTGAGGAAAAAGACCTAGGATTCATGTTTTTTCCAATTCAGCAAGGAAAGCAGTGGGAAAATCTCTCACACTGGTGCCTGGAATCACAGACCAAACAGAAGAAATGGTAAAACAAAGTGTGAATGAGCCCTTAATGTGTAGCTGATTGTGTACCATGCAAGCAGACTGTTCCTCCAATTCATGGTAATCGTAGGTTACCACTGTGTGGGTTACAATCATTACATGCTAGTAGACAGTTAGGATATTCATTAGAAAGAGACTTCTTATCAATCCTTGTTTTGTTGGGGCGGTATTTGCATTAACAGCTGCTAATGTGCATTTTGCCCCAAGTGAAGCAAACTGCATGTTAAAATATGTTCATAGGAATTCAGCCTCGGAGATCTATTAATCTGCTTGAGCAGCCTCAGCCAGCAATAAATCCTAGATCAGCCAAGTCTACCTATTTAGGCGGCAAACTGTACTCTATTATACTTTATAATTCATGCTCTTAGTATGGATTTTGAATTTCGTCTACTGCCTTTGCTTCAGATGGTTCTGCAAAGTATATATTTCTTCAGTTCTTCCTCACCACATTTGAAGATGAGATAAAAACTTTCCGCAAAACCTGGGCACCTAGATCAAACCAGTTGTATCAGGCCAGAAAGCACCCTTTCAAGAGTCAGGCTGTCAATGCTGGAGCTGCTTTTAAGAGTTTGGTTTTCATGCTGGTTAATGCAAGTTTTATGAGACCTAAACTGCTATATAAAACCACAATCCCTTGACCAACTTCATTCCTTATTAGGTCTTCATTTTGAAGAGGTAAAATGGAAATTCTAGATATGAGTTTCATTTGTGTAATTAAGTCATAAAGGCACACAAAAATATGCTTAGGCATCCAAAGGTGAAATGGATATAACAATGTAGATGACTGACAGTGCAATCCTATACATGTGTATTCAGAAGGAAATCCCATAAACTTCAATGGGGCTTACCCTAATGTACATAGGTCCAATCTAAGCTATTGCTTTTCTCACTAGTTAGAGGACTGGGAAAAGAGAAAGGAACACAGTCCAAGTATCATTTTATAGAACATGATGAGGACAACCCAAGGGCATAATGACATGGGACAAATAAAACCCTAGGCTTGATCTGAAATTGAGGGGCACACCTCCATATAATTGGTGCTCTAGAATATAATACCCTCTGCTGGGTTTCAAAGCATAGAGAATCAGGGATCTAATAGGATTTCACAAAGAGAATTAACAAGACTTCTATAGCAAAAACTTCAACCATCGTTTATAATTAAAAGAAGCCCAAACCCTTTAGCTCCCAAGAACCATAAATATCTTATATGGCAAGACGAACTCAATCACATCTCCCCATCCCATTGACTCTTTCAGCTCCTCTCATCGCCACAAATGTCTACTATGGGCACAAAAAGTCCTCTAGATTGGTGCCAGGGGTTGTGTGTGTGGTTTTTTTGGTGAGTGTTATTGACCCAATAATAATGCATTAGTGGTAGATTTATACTGGAACATCCAGACGTTATTCCACGTTATTAGTTCTGCAATGCTTCCCGAATATTGCTGCAGTACTGCCATGGTTGGAGGGATGCTTTTGTGCTGTAGCACAGCATAAATGGGACCCACACATCCCATAATATTTGCGGTATGAAAAGTTATAAGATTTCAGCATAAAGCTATGGGACACACACAAATTGGAACAAAGCAGTATGCATGCCTTGAAATGTTTGTGCATGCAAACAGCATGATTGCAGATGACTGCCTGATACCTTCATGAGCAGAAATCATAGCACTGCCCAAGCTTTAATATCAGCCAAGGGGGCCTGCCTAGTATTCCAGTGACAGGTATTATACATTGTGTGGCTATTCCATGCTGGCACCCCAGCACTGGAACTCCCTGGCCCTTGAGATGCGGTTAGTGATTGCTGTGAATTAGATGCTAGTTCCTGATGCTGGCTTACTGATATCTTCTCAGCTGAGAGATAGGTATACTTGATGGTTTAATGCATTAAAAAATATTTCATTGATGGTCTATGTATTGTGATTTTACCTGTTTGGTGTTACTTGCCTTGATATCTTCAGATCAAGGGTGGAATACAACTATTTTAATAAACAAACAAACAAGTCCTGTTTGCCTATCTATATCAGGGATAGGAAACCTGCCGACCTCCAGATGTTGTTCTACAACTCTCATCTTCCCTCACCATTGCACGTATTGGCTGGGACTGATGGGAATGGGAGTCCAGCCACAACTGGAGGACCATAGGTTCCCCATCTGTGATGAACATGAATGATTTTCACCCATGATTCCCAGAATGAAAGCAACTCTAACCAATTCCAAGTTGCACAAAAATCAAGTTCCATGTTGTTGTTGTTTTTTTGGGGGAAACAGACTACAGACTTACTGTACAATGTGGTTGTGATAAAACAAAAACCGGCATACTGGCTGCAAGGCAAAAACCCACCCCTAAAATCTCCCTGGCTCCTTTGGCTTAAACGTGCCAGAAGGCAACCCTACTTGAGCCCATGTTGTGGAAATGCATCACGATGTGCCATAATAGAGATTAACTGCCATGACTAACTGCTTGTTTGATTATGTCAATGCTCCTGGCAAGAATTAACATTGGTGGTATGTAAATACTACTACTGTCAAAAAAGAATGGTCGCAAAATGAACATTTGACAGCAGTCATAGGCATTTTGGCACAGGGGTTGTGGCTCAGTCGTAGGGCATATCTCTGGCATGCCAAAAGTCCTAGCTTCAATTGCTGGCACCTCCCAAGTAGGGCTGGGAAACATTCCTGCCTCAAACCCTGAACACAGACTGACAGAGGATATGAACTGATGGTAAGAGCTGTTTGACAGTGGAATAATCTACCTTGGAAGGTGGTGGACGCTGCTTCATTAGAGGTTTTAAGCAGAGGTTGAATGCCAGAGATTCTTTAGCTGTGATTCCTGCATTGCAGAGGGTTGGACTAGATGACGCTTTGGTCACTTCCAACTTTTCAATTCTCAAGGCAGCGAGGTCACTGATCTGACTTACTACAAGGCGGCACTACCAGTTACACCAAACAGCGAACATTTCTCAGCTGAAGCAAGAGAAAAGGCAGCGCATGAAGACTCTCATCCATTCATTCTCCTTCATGTTTATGTGCTGATGAGTGAGGAAAGCAGGCAGAGGGCAAAATCATGGAGGGAGCAGGGGATAGGAGCTCCAGCTACCTTTCCTCCTGGTTCAGCTACAGACTGGTGGGCTGTAGCTCAGCAGCAGAGCAGACACTTACAGGAGGTCTAAGGATTAGCTACCCATATCTCTGCCTGAGATGATCTAAGCAGATCTCAGGAAGACCCTTCTCTACTTGAATCCCCCAAAAGCTGCTACCAGCATAGGGATAAGGGGGACCTGTGCCTCTCCAGATGTTGTTGGAGTACAATTCCAACCTGCCCTTACCATTGGCCATGCTGGGTGTGAGAAAGTGGGAGCGGGAGAATGATCGACACTTGCGGTGACTGCCCTGTTGCTTTGTCCTTTAACCACTACCACCACCCCAAAGTAGTTTTTCCTGCAGTCTGAAAAAATATGGAAGGAACACAGTAGGAAGCAATGTTGAAGGACACCAATTTGTTGACGATGTCAAGTAAATTGAAAGTTTAAAAAAATCAAAGAAACACTAGTGAACAAAGAGCAGCAATCCCAGAATAAATGCTTAGTGTGGGAGCACACCTTGGCCCATTCACTGTCCTTGTGATGTGGCTCTCAATGGGTTCCAGGTGTTTGGATGATGCTGCAAGTCCAGTCACATCTCAGGTGACTTCAGTGGTGCCATCCTGGCAGGGCTTTGGGGCAGACATCAGTAGCATGAGTTTGAGGACTCTCAAATTTGACAAGGTTGGTTTACCCCATTTTGAACTAAGGGCACTTCCAGATTGCTGCTAGTTTGAGATTCAGCCACATACTGGCAAATTCAGATCAAATTGTTACAGTGGATTTGGTGCTCTTGGTCAACAAAGCTGCTTCCCCCTTCCCATCTGACTTTCTGCCGGAAGGAAATGTATGGGAAAATACAATGGATAACAAATGCTTGACTCGCTGTCGTATAACCTCCCTGTGAACTTTGCGGAAACAAATCAATGCTCAATAAGCAGGTCATCCAAAAGCAATCGAAGTTAAGAAATCCACATTGCCATTGACAGGGAGTTCCATAAAGGCCATTCAGTCCGGAGTCTAAAATTATCTAACTGCTCCATTGGGTTGCTTCCAGATATTAGGGGGCTTATCCCCTTCCAGTTGTCATACTCTGGCAACTGCCCCAGTGATTCAGAGTGCTGACCACCGTGATGAAGCCATAGGAAAGAGGAGGTCCTCCATGTTCTGATAGCTACAGCTGCACATCAAGCAGCAAGTTCAGCACAGTCATACCTCGGGCAACGCTTCAGGTTGCGTTTTTCAGGTTGTGGGCTGCTGAAACCCAGAAGTACCAGAACGGATTACTTCCGGGTTTTGGCGGCGATGCACGCGCAGACGCATGCGCAGAAGCGCCAAATTGCAACCTGCGCATGCTGCAGGTGGCGAACCTGCACCCTGCACGGATCATGTTCACAACCTGAGTGTCCACTGTAAAGGACAATTAAGGCTTACATGAAGAGGTGCAGGTCAAAGACCTGCTACTATTTCTGCAGCAGGGACCCTGTCTCCAGCAGCACAGAGCTGCCCAATCAGCATGGAAGGGGAACTTTTAAGCCACCAAGAAAAAGTCTTCTCACACTTTGTTCTGATTTGAGCCAGCCAAAGTGAAAGAAGCTGAGTCCACCACTGAGGATTGGCTTGTAGAGTTACACTGGAGAAAGCATGTGGGGAAAAACACTGAGAAGGATTTGTTATGTATGCTCCAAAGCCAAGCATTTAGAACACTGAAAACACAAGGTGCTTCAGCTATAAAATAATAGTCTTCAAGTCTTGTTATGTACAAATGTTTGAGAGAATAAAAGAGAAAAACATTTAGGCAACTCTGAAAGAAGACACTGGAGCATTCCAAAACATTTGCCCATGCATGTGCACGGAAATTAGTAAATCTAGTTGAAACGCAATGCATGGATATCTGCATTAATCATTGCAATGCATCCGTGTGTGTGTGTGTGTGTGTGTGTGTTTTTAAAAAAGGATGTTGTATAATCCTAGAAAGCTGTTAGATGATGTGGCTGTGACTGACCTGAAAGGACCCTGCATTTTTGAATTTGCCACTACACTGTTGCTTACATTGCACCTTAATAGTGTTACAGGGGTTGGGCGCCACCCCCACTCTCTACTAAGCAGTAGCAAGATTCCAGGGGGTTCCAGGCACTCACCCGTGGTTTGTGCTCCTTTGGAGAATTGAATACGCAGTAGAGATTGTCGTAGCTTCAAGGATTATGGTTTATTCACCTATTTACACCTTCAGTCTGCATGGAAGGAGTCCAGGTCTTACAGCATGGCCATTTCAAGAGGGACTTGTCCCCCACAGCAGTACAGCCCTGGAGTCCAAGGCATCTCTCCCAGCCAGCCTCCTTCTCCCCAGCACACCTTGCTCTCAAGACCAGGTCCAAGAATCCGTCTTAGATGGGCCACCAGCACCTTTTGTCATGTTAATGCCTCTATCCCAGGTGAGGCCTGGCTTGGATAGGAAGCTCAGCCTGTATATTCCCACTGGCCTGCAATCTTCCCTTCAATCATGGGCAGAGCCAAGATTTTTGTTAGGGTGGTCAGGCTTTTGTTGGTGGAGGCAGAACCCCAGATTTGTATTGATTTGTATTGATGGGGGGGGGGACACAGCTGCCTCCCTCTAACCCCCTTGGCTACACCCATATCTTCAATACTCCAAATAATCAAAATCCTACCATGTATTAATGTCTAGGGTTTAGTGGGTCCACTCCCAAATCTATAACAATAGCAATTGCAATTCCAAACAGGAAGTCCCTTTTTATTTTATTTTTAAATGGCACTTTCTGTTTCAGGAGCTGCCTTCCAACCACTGTTGCTTCAAACATTAAGAGCACTAGCAGCAGGAACTGACACAACAGGGGAAGCAGCCTGGTTTTCAGGCTCTGATAGATTTCTTGCTCACCCCTTCCCTGGTTACTCCCCCCCCCCCATGTCAGTTAAGAGATCTGTCTTAGAGCATCAGCTCCTCCATTTTGTAGGAGATAGAAGGGGCTTTCCTTTCCTACAAGAGCCAAGAGAGCACAGGTTTCTGAAGGAAAGGGGGAAGCCCTTCCCATCTGTTGATGCTGAAAAAGTGTGCCCTGCTGTCCCCCCCCCCTTCACTCTGCCCTCCTAGGCAACCCTCTGGGCTCCTCTTAAAGACGTGGCCAGCCTTGCTTGAGAATGGGAAATGTATTTCTGATTCATTCCCAGGGTCTGGCCTTGCACATGCAAATGTTAAGCTTGCACTGCATTGGTGAATGTCACAACACTGTTAGCAAGTGAGGTCCCCCCCGACCCCCATTAGCTAGCACTTTGTTAATTTACAGTTTGTTCACAGTTCTCTGTCAGCTACAATAACCTCCCTCCCTCCCTCTGCTTTTCTTAGAGAGGTTACACAAAAGTCAGATAAGGTTGCTGATGTCCCATTTTAAAAGGCACGGCAGCCGGCAAAGAACGCAAGAGTCTTTCATTTTGTATAATTCAGATATTTAGCAAAAAGGAAAGAAAAAAACAACAACTGCTAAGTAATATATCTATTTCCGATTGAACAACACAAGCCACATTCCCTTTTTCTCTCTTTTCCTGGGAGCAAATTGCCTTACACAGTCTTTGAAAAGAGAAGAAAATGTTTTGTGGAAACAATGAGATTACACCTCTTTCAATGCAGAGGAGAAACACACACACACAGGTGCAACTTCCTTACTCAAGCAAAATATGAATGTTCGTTTGGAGACGAGGAGAGTCGCCTGTTTTGCAGGGAAGGTTGCCAACAGCTGGGCTTGACAGGTGCTCCAGTGACAGGCAAACAGTTGCCATGTGCAGTACTTGGACAAGTTAGCACTGAAGAACTATTTTTTTCTTACCATATAGATATTAAAGGCTCAGGAGCCCATTTTAAGCCATGAGTTGATAGGGATGGGCGGATATGTCAATCCTGCTTTCTCTCAGTTCTTCATTTTCCCAATCTTAAACTCATTTCTCCACATTTGCACATCAGTTTGCAATGTTTAAAAAGGAAATCCTCGTGAAAATTAATCAGCATTCTAGTGCAAATTTCTCCAAATATGCATATTTTTGAAGGCAACTTCACCCAATGTACACATTTTTGCAAAGCCATTTCCCCTCATTTACAATTATGTCCCGTCTTTCCTCCAAGGAGCTCAAGGTAACACACATAGTTCCACTTCCCATTTGATCCCCCCAGCAACCCTGTGATATGGCGGAGAGAGAGAGAGTGACCAGCTCAAGGTCACCCAATGAACTTCATGGCTGAGTGAAGATTTGAGCTCTGGTCTCCTGGGTGGCGCTGTGGGTAAAAGCCTCAGCGCCTAGGGCTTGCCGATCAAAAGGTCGGCGGTTCGAATCCCCGCGCCGGGGTGCGCTCCCGTCGTTCGGTCCCAGTGCCTGCCAACCTAGCAGTTCGAAAGCACCCTTAAAGTGCAAGTAGATAAATAGGGACCGCTTACTGGCGGGAAGGTAAACGGCGTTTCCGTGTGCTGCGCTGGCTCGCCAGATGCAGCTTTGTCACGCTGGCCACGTGACCCGGAAGCTGTCTGTGGACAGCGCTGGCCCCCGGCCTCTTAAGTGAGATGGGCGCACAACCCTAGAGTCTGTCAAGACTGGCCCGTATGGGCAGGGGTACCTTTACTCCTGGGTCTTAGTTCAGTGCTCTAACCAGTGCACCACACCAGCTCCTTTCTTATATGCTATTTTCATTAAGGTATACATTTATATGCACACTTTGCCCCAGTTATGCAGTTTGGTACACAGTGTTGGCTGGAGAACTGCATTGCAAAATTTGAAGAAGTGCACATTTCAAAGGATGGCTCTGTTTTGGTTTTCTTATTGTTTCAGAAAAAGTGGATTGAATATGCTTCCCTTTAAATGCAAACTGAACTGGATTTCTTCCCCATCCCTATGAGCTGGCAACCTGAGCCTAGGAACTTGCAGAGGAAGCTTGTTCCACCAGGGCTTGGACCAGGAATGGAGAACCTGTGGGCCTTCAGATGTTGTTGGATTAAGACTCCCATCAGTCCCTGACATATAGCGAAAAGAAATATTCAAGTGTAGGGAAGCGGACCCTTTACTTCTTCTGAGATAAGAAGGAGTTGGATTTTGAAAATATTGGAGCTAAATAGTACCACCTGGTATATCATAAATCATAGAACTGAAGAGCTGGAAGGGATTCTGAGGATCACCTAGTCCACCCCCCTGCAAGGCAGGAATCTCAATTTCCCCTTGTCTAAAACTTAGGCAAACTTCTCTCCTTCCACTCCTATCAGCAGGAAGGGGATAATAGCACAGCCCTACTCAGCCTTTCTCAGTCTTATGGCAGCACTGTATGGCCACTAGCTCTTCCCAGGTTTGCTTGCCTCTAATTTCTCCTAGGTTGCCATTTTTAGAACATTTATTTATTTAGGAAATGTATGAAACTTCTCTATATTTTAACGTAGGTAGTGTAAAATATATCGGGACGCGGGTGGCACTGTGGTCTAAACCACTGAGCCTCCTGGGCTTGCCAATCAGAAGGTCGGTGGTTCAAATCCCTGCGACAGGGTGAGCTCCCATTGCTCTGTCCCAGCTCCTGCCAACCTAGCAGTTCAAAAGCACCCCCCCCAATGCAAGTAGATAAACAGGTACCGCTCTGGCGGGAAGGTAAATGGTGTTTCTGTGCGCTGCTCTGGTTTCTGTGTTCTGTTGTGCCAGAAGTGGCTTAGTCACGCTGGCCACATGACCTGGAAAAACTGTCTGTGGACAAACGCTGGCTCCCTCAGCCTGTAAAGCAAGATGAGCGCCACAACCCCAGAGTCGTCTGCAACTGGGCTTAACTGTCAGGGGCCCTTTACCTTTACCTTTAGTGTAAAATATAGGAAATATATTTTTTTAAAACCCCATAGAAACAGAAGAGCATCCATATGGCAAGGTGAGGCAACTGTGTCAGACGCAAAGATCTATAGGGGCAGCAAATCGTCTTTATTCTCCCTTGTTCCTGCTGCAGATCTTCACTCACTCCTTCTTCTCTGCCAGTGAGGCAGGTGCCATTTTTATGGTTTGCCTCAGATGCCAAAGTATATTGGGACAGCCCCAAATCTGCAGCAGTTGTTGCTGATACCAACAACCCAGGAATGCCTTGTGGAGAGGGAGGGGGAGGTTTTATGAAGGCGCTGAAAAAGCTATGATGGTCTACACTGCGCCTTCAATTCTCCAAAGGAGCACAAACCTTGTGCGAGACCCTGGAACCCTCCAGAATATTGCTACTGTTCACCAGAGAGTGGGGGTGGCACCCAACTTTTGCAACACCATCAAGTGTAGGTAGGATAACCACTTCAGCTACGGAAACAAAGAGTGCTAAAGATCCCAGAAGAGCAGGAATGGTTGAGCCGCCATGGGAAGCAAAATCCAAGTTAGGCTGCGAGTTGAGCGACTAGCAGAGCACCTGGGGAAGTGCCTCACTTGCTCAGTTACTCATTTGAAAGTGGTCAAGCTAAATGAGACGAGTTTAAAATCAGGATGAAATAAAATTGTTAAATTGAGCACCTGTGGCAGTTCTGAGACCATCCTCCCTTAATAATGCTTTCATTCAAAAAAGGAAAAGCTGTGGCCTACATAATCGGCAGGAAATGGTGCTAATGGAGCTGCTGCTGAGACCTCAAAGGGGCCAGGGAGTCCTTTTATCCCCAGCAAAGCTAATTCTGAGGTAGAGTGACAGCTACAGAATTAACAAGCGAGAAGTATGGATAGGCAGCCTACCTGGACCCAGAAACTGATAGAGGTACAGATAAAGCTGAAAGGACCACCAAATCCCAGTGTCCCAGCCAAACGATATACAGCGGTACCTCGGGTTACAGACGCTTCAGGTTACAGACGCTTCAGGTTACAGGCTCCACTAACTCAGAAACAGTACCTCGGGTTAAGAACTTTGCTTCAGGATGAGAACAGAAATTGCACTTGGCAGCGCAGTGGCAGCACATAAAGTGGTACCCCAGGTTAAGAACAGTTTCAGGTTAAGAGCAGACCTCCAGAATAAATTAAGTTCTTAACCCGAGGTACCACTGTACAGAGGAGAGGCAAGAGTCAGAGACAGGGCCTGTCCTTACATTAGGCAGAGTGGGCTGTCTCAGGCGGCATTTGTGGGGGAATAGGCAGTAGGACATATCTGTGTTTGCCACCTGCCCTGCACCCCCTAAGGCAATGTCGGGAGTGAGTAGGCAGTAAGCCACACCGTGCAAAGGGGAGTTAACTCTTTATTAGCAAGAACACAATCTTCACAGACTTGGTGGATTGTCAGGCCTAATGAGCACAGTGGCTCATCCCTGGTAGGGCTAAGTTGCTGAGACTGAAAGTCCCTGCCTCCCCAGAGCTGTCTAAGCCCCCTCCTCTCCAGGGTTTCCCCCAAGCAATCAGAGACTGTACCCATGT
Organism: Podarcis liolepis; assembly: GCF_965112155.1. Lineage (NCBI taxonomy): Eukaryota > Metazoa > Chordata > Lepidosauria > Squamata > Lacertidae > Podarcis > Podarcis liolepis. The sequence goes on from NC_139562.1 coordinate 28,142,771, forward strand.
GAAGCCAATTTCTCCTCCGCCCTTTTCATGCCTTTTCTGGTTCAGGGAGACAAGTGGGGAGGAGCTTGTTGCAGCAGGAGGGAGAGATGCCCATGTCTTCACCAGTCTGACTCATCACTGCCTCTTGTCCCCCCTCCCCCCGCTACTGATTCTGATTCTGCCACAGATTCTCTCTGCTCACTAAACCCTGTTACCTCTTCAGCTTCTGACATCTCCTTCCCACAGTCTTCTCCCTCTTCTCCCTTTAACCACTCATTGTCATCCCACCACCAACCCCCTGGCTCTGAGCTTTCTTCCCTTGGGAGTTTCCCAGCTGGTTCCTCTCACCATTCCTCTGCATCCAACCAGTCCGTGAGAGCTAACCTGCTGCTCTCAGGTTAGGGATGGGGAAGGAATTAGATCCAGTACGCATTTAAAGGTGAACTTCTCTAATTCACAGTTTCCGAAGCATATAAGTGAACCGAAACACCTAAACTCGAATTGAGGTATGCTCTAATTCAGCTTTAAAGAGCAAGTATTTTTTTAAATGAGGAAATTGGTTTTGGAAAACTGTTACAATAATATACACTGAAATTCAGCCGGAGGGATTTGAGGAAGTCACTTAACAATGTTGCTAAGATTGGATTAAGTACAATTAAGAGGTATGTTTGTTTGTTTGTTTAAATTTTTTGGAAAATCAATTAAAAAAAAAGAGCAAGTTTTCACAGGGAAAACTTGGGGCAAAATACAAAATACAATACAAAACAAGAACAACGCTCATACATGGGGCATTAAAGTGCAGAACTGGAGGCAAATTTAGGGCAGCGTGGCCAGTTCCACTACACTGGGCACCGAGCCTAGGGAGTGCTGCAGGGCACCAAAACTCTGATGTAGTGAATTTAGCAGAATGGAAGGTGAGGTGGGGGGTGATTTTGGCTTTGCACAGGGCACCACTGAAATTTGAAAGACAAAAGCCTGCCCCTTCATGGACCTGTGCCTGGAAAGAGTGGGAGAGAAGGTAAGTGTGGATAAGCTCACAATCTAACCACAGTAGGCTTTGTGCAAGCAGATCAGGATGAATGCTCAGACCCTGGAGAAGCCCTAAGTGCTGGCATCCATACCATTTGGAGATCCTTCTACAAATTGTTTTCTTCCTGATTCAGCTCCCACTATTGTCGCTTACAGTGGAAGCTAGTGGGTCTCTACATTAGGAAATCTGCTGTGTGCTAGCTAGAGCAAGGGCATCACCGCTAGTTTCTGCACACAGTGAAGGAGTCAGGGGAGTGGAAGGGAAATCCAGGTCACTAGTCCCAATCGTGTGCACTTATTTCCTTCCCAGGAGCAAGTGAAAGAAAGAGGCCGAAAGAAAAGAGCTCTTCAAGAGGGTCTGTTTGCTGCCAGCAGTTCTAAGGAGGCTTACAACTTAATCCATAACAGGCCTATGTAGAAGTTATGTCCCCTTGATTTTGATGGAGTTTGTTTTGAAGTAAGTCCGCTTAGGATGGAAGCTTTGGGTTGCTCATCCCAACCTTAACAAAATGTAATCACGCAGAAGACAGTTTGTGCTCTTCTTTGTTCCCATAGTCTTCTGTAACTAGGGAGGGGTGAATCTGTCCATTTTGGTTTCTCTCTGTTTCTCATTTTTTCCAGTCTTAAATTCAGTTGCGTGTCAAGGTCCCAGACCCTCCCGGGAAGTGGAATAAAGACACATGAAACAGTGGGAGAAAAAGGACACAACCAAACGTAGATTCACAAAATGTTTTGGGGTATGTGTACCCCTGCATCCCCCCCCCAGAAAAAAAAACACTTGTGTGTGTGTTTGTGTGTCTGTCTTTCTTTGTCTGTCTGTCTGTCTGTCTGTCTGTCTGTCTCTCTCTCTCTCTCTCTGTGTGTGTGTGTGTATGTGTGTGTGAGAGAGAAATTTATTACGTGGTTAAAAACCACACACTTTATTTAATACAACAAACGTGAATATGGATAAAACAAAATAAAACAAAATGGTGGGTAAGCAAAATAGAAGTTGTAATAATTTAAAAGAGAGAGAGTAAGGCTATGTAGATGCAGTAGGTAAGAATGACTGAAATATTTTATAGGCTGTCACACAAAAAATTGTGACCAATGCTGTAATCTCTGGTATTCCCCAATATAATGCATCCTTGTATGTTATTTTCAGCAATAAGCGCTCCAACTGGAGAACAGCCTTTACTGAAGGTGTCACAGACTTTGAAGAAGCATGAACTCAGGGCAAAAAGGTGAAACGAGCTGAGAGGAAGGCACATTTGGCAAACCCTCACCATGATCAACTCCCGCCCAGAAACCTATGTCCCCACTGCAGAAGGACGTGTGGATCCAGAATTGGCCTCCACAGTCACTTACAGACTCACTGTTAAGACTGTGTTCATGGAAGACAATCTTACCCGGCCATGAGTGATCACCAAAGAAGAAGCATAAGCACTTATTATTATACCAGAGGTCTCAGGGCGATTCACAGAACAAAATCAAAATATAAAACCACAAAATATATAATCAAATGCATACTTTATGCTAACTTGACTGGATAAATGCATTGCAAAATTGGGAAATGTACAGATTTTGACGGATGGCTGTGTTTTGGTTCATGTATTATTTTAGAAAGTGCAAATTAGTTGGTTCACCTTTAAATGCAACCTGAACCAAATTTTCCCTCCATCCCTAACTGTAACTAAGCAAAAGCACATGTAAGCGTGGGGGTATTCTGAGGTTTTAGAAAAGTACCTAATATGTATAAACTGTTTCAGAACAAAAAGCAGAAAGGGGGTGGAGAACCTATGGACCTCCAGATGTTTTTGGAGTACAGCTCCCATCATCCTTGACCATTGGCGATGCTGGATGGGGCTGATGGGAACTGGAGTCGAACAACATCTAAAGGTTTACCTTTCCTGTGTTAGATTAACCAATTAACTGTTCAATGACACAATCCTCTGCATGCCTTAGACTGAAATCCTATACACACTTATGTGGGAAAGTGGGATATATATCTAATACACAAATAAAATGAACTCAGTGGGGCTTATGACTAAGTAGACATGTACTGGATTTTGCTGTAATTTAGGAGTGGATCATCTGACACATTCCATATGCTGCTGGACTCCAGTTCCCATCATCCCTGACCACTACCCATCTAGACTAAGGCTGATGGGAGCAGAGTCCAACAACCTCTGGAGGGCCATAGGTAAGTAACACCCTGCTGCAAATGTTGCAGCTGTAGAACACTGGCCTTCTATGATTTATATTAAACTTATATTATATTAAATTATATTATATTATAATTAATTAAAAACATTTTACAGACCACCAGATCCTATGGAAACAGCAACAGCAAATAACCAACTCCTTATATAGCAAGTGAAAGAACTTTTTAAAAAAATTTCCTTTGCCAAATATTGGAGTGTAAAATTCTGCTCTCCTTCCCAGAAGGCCAGATGAGAGATTTGAGAAAAGACCATCAACCAATATAAAACACACAACACTCCCTTCAGTTGATGCCAGTGCTCTGACTCAGTAGCAGAGTGTTTGATCTGGACCCAAGATTCTTGCTAGGCAAGGCAATGCCTTATTCTCCAATTTATAGAGAGGAAATTATCCTAATCCTTTGTATAAGAGCATTGTGGTCCGTGATGTCCCAATACTCAAAAAGGCAATTTCCTATGAGCAAGAGTAAATAGTTTTCTCCCCACATTTTACCCTTACAACAACCCTGTGAGGTAGGTTAGTGCATGGCCCAAGGTCATAGAATCATAGAATTGGAAGGGACTCTGAGGTCCCTTCTAGTCCAAACCCCTGCAATGCAGAAATATGCAGCTGTCCCTTACGGGGATTGAACTTGCAACCTTTGAGGTATTAGCACCATGCTCTAAATAACTGAGCTATTGAGCTATTGAGCTTAATGGCTGAGAGGGGATTTGAACCTGGGTCTCCCTGGCCTTTGTCCAACCGCTGCACCACTCTAGCACTCATAAAACCTTTCCTGATTTTATGGCTGCTGCTTTTGTGCATTGATCATTGTTTTTATGGCGCTGCTGTTTGGCAGCACAGACTGGAGGCCTCCCTGATGGGCTTACCTGGCACTGTGAGCACACTGCACCGTTGCATTCTGGGAAATTTAAAAGGCTGGCTGCTTGCCTCCCATAAGAAGTGCACTGGTGCCTTTAGGAAAGTCCACCGGGGATGGGGAAGACAGGCAGCAGCGCCCATAGGGTTGAACCCAACTAACTTCTACTCAAAGTAGACCTGCTGAAATTAATCGACCCAAGTTAATCATGCCCATTAATTTCAATGGGTCTGCTTTGAGTAGCACCAGCACTGGATGTGAGGGGCAGAAGGTAGGCCTCAGCAAGAGTGAACCCGACTGGGACCTGTGGGCCCAGGCAGCTGCCTAAGTATGGTGATGCTGGCGTTGGGATGAGGAAACAGGCAGTACACAAAGCAACACCGTCACCACTTCTTGCCTCTCCTCTCTGGAAACTGACTCTTGTAAAGTAGTAGTAGTAGTAGTAGTAGTAGTAGTAGTAGTAGAGTTTGGATTTGGTATCCCGCTTTATCACTACCCAAAGGAGTCTCAAAGCGGCTAACATTCTCCTTTCCCTTCCTCCCTCACAACAAACACTCTGTGAGGTGAGTGGGGCTGAGAGACTTCAGAGAAGTGTGATAGCCCAAGGTCACCCAGCAGCTGCATGTGGAGGAGTGGAGACGTGAACCCGGTTCACCAGAATACGAGTTTACTGCTCTTAACCACTACACCACACTGGCTCTCTGTAAAGCTGTCCTGGGACATCCTACTGCTCAGGGAAGTGGGTCTCTTGAAAGCAGAATACATTTTTCTTTTCGTCGCGCGTTACATCTGAAATTGCAACAAAGGCAATCCTCTGGTGTCCTCTCTATCCATTTTGGCTCTGACTAAAGAGAATAAACCCCTATTTTTGCTTCAGAGATGAAATAATCAAACAAGGTAAAATAAATTCTGGAAAGCGAGCAGTGGTAGTGGTATGAATCACAATGTGGACCAGCTCTTTCTGTCTTAAACACCCCCCATAGCATATCTTAGTGCAGCCTTTTCCAACCTCATGTCCTCAGATGTTGTTGGACTCTGACCCCCATCAGCCCCTGTGGATAAGGTGCCCTCCAGATGCACTGGCTGGGGTTGATGGGTTGTAGTCCAACAACATTTGGCGGGCCCTTGCTTGGCAAAGGCTGTCTTAGTGGAACCTGATGTAGATTCTGTGGCATCCCTGACAGGTTTGCACAAAGAAACTAAGAGTTAGCACAATATGTTGCTAAACCAGATGTAACTCCCAAACCAGATGTTGTGTCCTTATGACAGCAACCCATGTCATTCCCCATAGCACTTTCTAAACTCTTTATGTACACCATATGTCTGGGATTGCTAGAATGTCAGCATGTTTTGGAGTATTCAGAGAAAACTTTGGGCTGATTCAAATGGACGTTATTGAGACGCGCTTTTTTTCTTTTTGAAAAGAAAACCTGTTGCAATCTTCACATGATGCTTACACTGCTTCAGGTGTAGTGTGATGAGTCAGTTCTTTTAAAACATTCTTATATTTAAAGTGGAGAACTTCTCTCTCTCTCTCTCTCTCTCTCTCTCTCTCTCTCTCATAATCCAATGAAGCTGAATGTTGGGAGATTCAGGACGGGCAAAAGAAAGTACTTCTTTACAGAATGTAAACTATGGAATTTGCTGCCAGAAGATACAGATGGTCACCAATTAAGGTAAAGGTAAAGGGACCCCTGACCATTAGGTCCAGTCGTGACCGACTCTGGGGTTGCAGCGCTCATCTCGCTTTATTGGCCGAGGGAGCCGACGTACAGCTTCCGGGTCATGTGGCCAGCATGACTAAGCCGCTTCTGGCGGACCAGAGCAGCGCACGGAAATGCCGTTTACCTTCCCGCCGGAGCGGTACCTATTTATCTACTTGCACTTTGATGTGCTTTCGAACTGCTAGGTTGGCAGGAGCAGGGACTGAGCAACGGGAGCTCACCCCGCCACAGGGATTCGAACCGCCGACCTTCTGATTGGCAAGTCCTAGGCTCTGTGATTTAACCCACAGCACCACCCGCGTCCCAGACAGGCAAAAGAAAGTACTACTTTACAGAATGTAAACTATTGAATTTGCTGCCAGAAGATACAGATGGTCACCAATTAGGATGACATTAAAAGAGGATCAGAGAAATTCATGGAGGATAGGACTACCAAGGGCTACTAGCTTTCTTTTTTAAAAAAATATTAAACAATTTCAACATAGCAAATTATAAGTCCAAATAATCAATTACATTATTTTTTCCTCTCTCCCCCACCCAGGACTTCCCTCAGCTCCCCTCTCTGGTTTCTTTACACATATTGTTCTCTCCATGTTATAAAATTGTACATATCCTTGCCTTGTCTATCATATGTTCGACTAATAAATTTGTGGATGTTTATTCAAAACCTGCCGAGGAGTCCAGATCACTTTGTTGTCTTTTTACGTAATTTGTAAAAAGTTCCCATCCTTCCTTGAAATCACAATTGTCCTTATCATGCAGTTTGTATGTCAATTTAGCCAATTCTGCATAGTTCATCTATTTTTCTTGGCCACTAGCTTTCATGACTATGTTCTTCCTCCATTGTTGGAGACAGTATGTATCTGAACTCCAGTTGCTGGGAATCCCAATTGAGGAAAGTGCTGTTGCACTCAGGGCGTGTTTGCGGGCTTCCCATAGGTGTCTGCTTGGCCACTGTGAAAACAAGCTGTTGGACTAGAAGGGCCTTTGGCCTGACCCAGCAGGTTTTTTCTTAAGTTCTTAAAGGACACCCATATCAAATAGGGGTGCCAGTTAAGAAAAGGCAAGGGCAAGACAGATTTTTCCATATTAATTCACTCTGACAATCTACCTGGCCTCTTGAACAGTCCTCTAGAGGTTTTCTCCCAAGAAATTTCAACTCCTATTCAGCTAATCACTTTTAGGGGTGCCATTTTTTTCCTCAGCAGCATTCTTGTGCATTCATTGGTGGCAGCAAAACAACAGATTCAATTTTCCCTGACAGAAAAACATGGCTGTCCTAAATCAATCATTATATAATACACCTAGCTAAGGACCCACAAGAAATGTCACTTCTTAAAGTCCTGCATTCTCTTCTACTTGCCTTGACGCTCAAAACACCATTGGTTGACCTGCTCTGATGTCACAGTAGGTCTGTATTATTGTTGCCAAATGAGTTCAAATTCACTGTTTTTGCCTTGCAAAACATCCCTGTGCCATCAGAGGGCTTAATAAATTATCCCTCTTGACTGTCATTTTCTGTCAAACTCAAAATCTCAGCTGATTAGAAGTAAAAGAGGGTCTTCTAGGGATGGAATATAAGTTTGCTTCAGTTTTCATTTAAAGGCCAATTAACTTATTCTGCACTTTCCAAAACAAGACACAAACTGAAGCACAGCCATCCTTCAAAATTTGCACTTCTCCGAATTTTGCAATGCAGGTCTCCAGCCAAAAAATGTGTGCAAAAATGGACATACTAGGGCAAAATGTGCATTAAAGTGCATACATTAGTGAAAACAATCTACAAAAGTACATTTTCTTAGGGAGAACTAAATGTGTCTATTAGTCAAAACTAATGTGTGTCTATTAGTCAAAACTGCATACAAAATGTGTTTATTAGGATAAATTTGTACTAAAATGCTGATGAATTTTCATGAGGATTATTTTAACTAAAATCCACAAATTGTGGCAGAAATGTGGAGTACTGAATTTATGATTGGAAAAATGAAAAACTGAGAGTACTGAAATTAGAAGATTTGTCCATCCCAGCTTGCCATCCCTGGGGCCAGTGCTATTCTTTCTTTCTTTCTTTCTTTCTTTTCTTTCTTTCTTTCTTTCTTTCTTTCTTTCTTTCTTTCTAAAGAAAAAATGGTACTGGTACTCTGCATGAAGTTGGTTCAGTACAGTAAGTGCCACACCTTTAAAATTTGAAGAAGAAGAAAAAGGTGCCAATACTGTATACCCGTGAGTACCCTGAGGGGAAAAAAGCACTGCCTGGGAAAGACTCCTCTAGGAAGAAAGTTCTGATAATAGATTGTTAGGATCATAGGCCATTTGGGCCAAATTAAACACTGCAATCATGTATTTATTATGCTGTAAATTTACAAACGATACCCTATGGGTGCAAACTGGTTGAATGGTCTGAAAGACTTCTGGAAATAGACAACACTTCATGCTTATGAGGAATTTATGCACACTGACTCCATGTAAACTTGTGATTAGATTGTAAACCTGTGGGGCATGGCCATGTATTTTTTTCATCATTTGTAGATCACCTCTTTCCCGAGTAGGAACTTAATAATACAATCCAGGCCTGTGGTTCACCTGAGTCAGTATTGTCTGTACCTACACTGACAGGCAGCAGCTTTCCAGGGTTTCAGAAAATGGTCTTCTCAGCCTTACCTAGAAATGCCAGGACTGAACTTGCTCAGAACTACTGGCCCTTTATGGTTATTTTTTATGAGCTATTTCTCGTTTCTTGTCTTGCTTGTACATATGGTGGCCACTTGCCCATACTATGAAGTGTGTGTGTGTGCGTGTGTAATCTCTCTGTGTATACAGCATGGGACCGCGGACCAGATCAGGCCAATTG